>NW_016806642.1:4037290-4066292 GCF_001698545.2 Rhinopithecus bieti
AAAAAAAATTTATTTATATTTTTTTTTTTTTTTTTTTTTTTTGAGACCAAGTCTCACTCTATCGCCCAGGCCAGCATGTAGTGGCACAATCTCAGCTCATTGCAACCTCTGCCTCCCACGTTCAAGTGATTCTCCTGTGTCGGCCTCCTGAAAAGCTGGGATTACAGGTGCCTGCCACCATGCCCAGCTAATTTCTGTATTTTTAGTAGAGATGGGGCTTCGCCATGTTGGCCAGGCTAGTCTCAAACTCCTGACCTCAAGTGACCCACCGGCCTCGGCCTCCCAATGTGCTAGGATTACAGGCATGAGCCACCATGCCTGGCCACATTCATTAGTTTTACAATTAAAAACATGTTATATAAAACAAAGAGCCAAGTGCTATGCTATTCAAGTTTTATATGTCCTTCCTCAACAGCTGTAGAGACCTCCCTCCTCTTGCATGATTCATCACAGTTTAGAGTCACACAAGTTTCTCAGTTGGCCTGGGAGAGAGAGGCAGGCAAAGGCTGCCAACAGCATTCCAAGAGCCTGTGTGCCCCCCTCACTCCAAGCAGGCTAGGGGTTTGCTAGGAAGGAACATCCTTCTACACTTGACTCATTCTAAGACTTCAGACCCGGCTTCCTCACAGTGGTAACTGTCTCAGCTCCAGCCTCAATACTCAAGATGATCTAATATGCTGAGGACAGGGAGGAGATGGGCAGCAACTTGGCACCAACTACAGTTCTTGCTCTCAAGAACTCAACCAATGCTTGGCACCAACTGCAGTTTTTGGGACATCAGCCTTCTTCAGTGAGTCCTCTGGGACTCCACAAAGATGCTTCCACAGAACATTACTTTTCCTCTTTCCAGAACGTTTTCATCATCCATTTCTAGTAAAGTGAGTTAGTATCCCATAGTGTTCAGAATCAGCCTTTTGGAGAGATGACTGATAAAGTGAACTTGGCATTAGAATGTCATATTCGTATTCCCATTCACCAGTGGGCATTTTTCTCAGTGGTTAAGAGTTACAACGTTAAAAATGTTTTGTCCTGGCTTCTATAAAATTGACAACTGTGGGACAGAAATCCCTGAAACTAAAGTGACTCTGTAGAGATGCCCCATTAGCCCCTGCTCTAGGGAAAGCCCATTCCTTCACAGTGCTTGGCAAAGGGCAAGGAAGGAACTAGTGTCATTATCACAAAGGGCTTCGTCATCCTTCTTTATAACAGATTTTTCAGCTCTTGGCTCCCAGCAGTTAGAGAAATGGATCATATGGGCATAACAAGCAGATATACCATGGAAAAAGTCACTGCCTTGGCTTCTAAGGCAGCTTACGTCTCATTCATCTCTCCAGGGAAGCTTTGAGGAAAAGTAATGGACTCTGAGAAAAGAGGTCTCAGACTTGAGACTTGGTTTTTCTGCTTAAAAGCTGTGTGACCTGGAGCGTGTCATTTTATTCCTCTAGGCTTCCTTCCCCCCACCAACTCCCCACCCTATAAACTGGAACTAATTAAGAACAAAAACTTTTCTACATGCCTCATGTCATCAACAGGATCAAATAAGACCATGCATGACATTGTGACTTTTATGTAATGAGATCTTCTAAAATGACCAGAAATTTTTATTTTTTTAAATTTATTTTATTTTATTTATTTATTTTTGAGACAGAGTATCATTCTGTTGTCTAGGCTGCAGTGCAGTGATGCAGTCTCGGCTCACTGCAACCTCCACCTCCTGGGCTCAAGTGAGTCTCCCACCTCAGCCTCCCGAGTAGCTGGGATTACAGGCACACACCACCACACCCAGCTAATTTTTGTATATTTTTTGTAGAGACAGGGTTTCACCATGTTCCCCAGGCTGGTCTCGAACTCCTAACCTCAGGTGATTGGCTGGCCTTAGCCTCCCAAAGTGCTGGGATTACAGTCATGAGCCACCATGCCTGGCAGAGTCTTTATTTTAATTCTTAGAAATTCAGCACTCATGGTAAATGATTCCAAGGAATGCCTCCCACAAATGGCTAGGAATCCAACCAGAAATTAAAAATTCAGGGAAAAAAAGATAACATTTAGCAAAATAATAAATCAACACTCCCTATGCCAAAAAAGAGGTTAGGCACTACACAAGGCAACCCGTGTTAAAATACAGGCTTTATGTCAGCTTTAGTTCAGCCAGAACTGATTTGGATCCCACTTCTGCTATTAGCTGGATGTATAATCTAGAGAAGTCTTGATTTCCTTATCTGTAAAATAGAAATATTAATAGAATGGCACATAGAAGATAAAGTCACAAAAAATGCTGCCTCTACCAAAGTCACACAGGCTTGGTCAAAAAAAAAAAAAAAAGGCCATGTTATTCCATTTCAGGGTTAACAAAGCCAGACTGGAGATGTGTCTAGCAAGCCTCCCTAGGGTAAGACTCTCCTATTGGTGCATCCACGCTATGGTCCATGGAAACTCTTCACTTTTGATAGTAGAGAAGAACAAATGTTTAACAGAAAGGTGAACCTCTTTATCACTCTGAAGCTTCTGCTTCTCATCTTGACGTGACCTGGTGCCTGGTGGGAGGACTTACTATGAGTTATTTGCAGGACTAATATTCAGGTTCACTCAGATTCAGTGGTACTGGTTTTTGAAATATTGCAATACTTCTGTACTAGGTGGCACGTGGTACAAGCTACAGCTGTGGCCCTGGACACAGCTGCTCAACAGACCAAGAGGGCAGAAGAAGCAGGGGCATGTGTAGCATCCATGGAAGGCTCCAGGGGAGCTAAGCACTGGCAGGCAGAGGCCACAGAGCAGGTGGTGCCAATGAGTCAGGCTTTCTGGATTCAGGCCACATAGGAAGCACAGGCATCCAAGAAGATCACAGCTCTTACAAGTCAATAGCACACCCAGCACTCTTTGTACTGCAATAAAGTGCCAGGGCCCTTGGGATATTTTTTTTTTTTTTTTGAGACAGGGTACGGCTCTGTTACCCAGGCTGGAGTACAGTGGCCCAATCTTGGCTCACTGCAACCTCCGCCTCCCAGGCTGGAGTGCAGTGGCCCAATCTTGGCTCACTGCAACCTCTGCCTCCCAGGCTCAAGCGATTCTCCCAGCTCCACCTCCTGAGTAGCTGGGACTACAAGGGTGCACCCATGTCTGGCTAATTTTTGTATTTTCTGCAGCAACGGGGTTTGACTATGTTCTCAAACTCCTGAGCTCAAGTGATCTGCCTGCCTTGGCCACCCAAAGTGCTGGGATTACATGTGTCAGCCACTACGCCCAACCAGAATAATCAATTTAATGGGGAAGTTGCTGGAAGGTTTGGCTGGCATTCCTCATGTCAAACCACGGCCCAGAAATGGAGATCATTCAGCTAGTAACAATAATACTGAACAGAATGTCCAAAAATCAATTAAAAAATTGGAAATTAAACTGGTAATTTGTGCTATAAACAGTGATAATATACATGTGCATGTGTGTATTTATTTACAGAAAAGGTTATATTTTACATGGATATATATTGATTTCTATATTATGCTAGTGTGCCAGTTATTAAAGTTTTTGTCATCACTACAGACACCATGAAATCTGTATGTGCACTATTTCCACACTCACTTTTCAGGACCTTAATGGGAAAAGTACTAGACTATGATGGTTCAGCTCTTTCCCAAGCTATGGAAGAATCACAAACTCAGGGTGTCAAAGAATATAAACATAGGAGAATGAATTAAGTGATTTCCTAAGTCCCCTCCACTTCTAAAATTCTTTAACACTATCATCCTCATAAAAAGGCCATCTACTAAACATGTACTCTAGGCTAGACACTCAACTAAGCAGTTTCCATAAACAACTAAATTGGACCCTTGCACTAAGCACAGTGGCAGGTGGGAGTCCCACGGAGGAAACTGAGGTTTTGGTGAAGTTTAGTAACAGTCACAACAGAATGAGATGAAGCTGGGTTTGGCTGAACCAAGAGCCTCTGCTCTTATTCACCTCCCCATCCTGCCTCTTTCAAGAGGTACTTTTTGTCTCTCATGCCTCCATTCTCCCACCTCATTCTGTCCCTCCATCCTAGGACTCAGAGCAGTCAGCTTGCATTATAATTACTTGTGAATGAGTCTACCTTCCCTCAACTCAATTACTTGCTATTGAGTCTTCAACAGCAAGAAGCATGTTTCATGCCTCTTCACAGCCCCCTAAGTACAATATATGGCACACAGTAAGCACTCAATAAAAGTATGTGAAACTGAGCTGCTATGGAATGCAATAATCAAAGAGAAGATGGCAGAGATGGCAAGGAAGACCAAACAGATCAACTTTGGCAGTGACCTAGTCTTTGCTTAACTGTAGGTAGCAAATATGACCAGACGCTTTCACTATTTCACTGTCTCCTCAAGCTTTTCAGAATGTCTGATTGCAACACTGCACCCACTGAGAAAGCCTGTCTAAAAGATGGAGATTTCATGAAATACAACATGAGCTTTATTGTAAAGAAGGCTAATATTTGATGGGAAATGTTTATCTTCAAAGAGATAAGAGGAGCTAATTAAGAAACCAATACTAGCTCCTCTTTCCCAAAAGGATCAACAACATGAAAAAAGATTGATAAGAGTAGAAAAAATGAGAAATACAAAGTAATGACTACATTAAAACCAAAATGGACTCTGCGTATAATAAAGATAGGGCACAGTGTTCATAACCAGGCTGTTGGTGCTAGGGGAATTCTAGCCAAATGGATGTAACACATTTTGTTCCTTCAAGGATCAAGGAAATCAGGCTACAGATGCCAATCCAAATTCTAGTCAATAAACTCTCATATAAAACTTTACATGGATATTGCTAATAATTTGATTCAACAGACAAAGTAAGTACTTATGATGTGCCAGAGAAAAGGGGTCTAAATAAGGAATCTTTACTCTTCAACACATGGACCAAATAAAAGGTTCAGCATTATGAAATAATAATAACCAAATCTGTTCAATGAGATCAGAATCCCCAATAGAAATCTGAAGAAACAGAAAGGGTTCTGCGCACCACATGGAACCTCAACTCCAGAAAGTGAGGGGCCATCGTTTTTTTCCTCCCTTCTCTAATCAAAGGATCAGGGCTTAAATTGCGCAAAATGGACTATGACATTTCCCTCTTACTTACCACCCTGGAACAGAGAAAATGTCCTTGCCATTATCTGACCTTGTCTATGATAGAGAACAGAGATAGCAGAGGACTGATGGCCTGCTTTAAAAAAACTGCAAAGAGAAAAATAAGGCAAAAATTTTCTGTTCAACATTTCAGTTCCATTTAAGAGAGACAGGGGAGACAATATAGACACCAAAGGGCGACTGAGAGAACTCTATCAGTCTTCCCAAATAACCCCCCATATACAGGTAGAATTTTAGAAGACCAGTATGCTTGTTATGCATATGCAGTTCTAAGAAGTGTTTCTCAATGAGATCACTTGGACTTGGGAAGGGGAACATCACACACTGTGGGCCTATCATATGGGAGGGGAGGGAGGGAGGGATTGCATTGGAGTTATCCATGATATAAATGATGAATGTGGATGGGTGCAGACGAGTTTGATCGGGGCAGCACAAAACAACATGGCAAAAGTACTACATAATGATAACAACCTTGCCAGCGTTATGCACAATGTACCCGCTAAAATTAAAGTAATAATTAAAAAAAAAAAACAAAAAAAAAAAAAAAAAGAAGTGTTTCTCAAACTCCTCCCCTTCCAGCAAGATTGTCTTTTTTTAGCTCCAAGACAGAAATTCTGGAGCTGCCATTGCAAGCCAACTTCTGAGAGAAAGATCAAATTATTGTTCTCCAGAAAAGTAGCAGCAGTGGTTGTGGATGGATACAAGATCAAGGTAAGTGTATATATGCTATGTGCTACATATAACACACACATGTGCTACACATATACTAAAGTGGCCTTCCTACATGTTAGGCACCATGCTAGGAATATACAGTATCCCACACATTAAAACTGAAATACATTTTTGCTCTTATTTTTCAGATAAGGAAACTCTGTCTCAAAGAGGTCAATTCAGGCAAGCAGGCAGGCTCTGTGGCACAATGGATAGTGTATTGGACTTCTAGCCTAAATTAAGAGAGTCAAAGGGGTTAATTCATTCACCAGGTTACTTGGTTAGGATATATCCAAATGTCGGTGTGAAGACAAGATTTTCATTTCATCAGGCACAGTCAGGAACATAACAGTCAGAGAGCTGGAAGTCCCCCTTGGACAATGAGAGGAAACAACCCAGACTCATAACACTTTAATACTCAATGGGATATTAGCAATGTATCCCTATGCTTCAAATGGATGCACCAGGAAAATAAAATGACTTCCCCAAATCATTGCCATGACTTAACTTATTGAAAAAACAGCCTTATTGACACATGAAATTTACATATAAAACTACATATTGAAAATGTAAACATTTTGTAAGTTTTAACATGTAACTGTGAGGCCGGGTGCAGTGGCCCATGCCTGTAATCCCAGCACTTTGGGAGGATGAGGCGGGTAGATCACCTGAAGTCAGGAGTTTGAGACCAGCCTGGCCAACATGGTGAAACCCTATCTCTACTAAAAATACAAAAAATTGCTGGGTGTGGTGGTGGACACCTGTAATCTCAGCTACTTGGAGGTTGAGGCAGGAGAACTGCTTGAACCCGGAAGGCCGAGTTTGCAGTGAGCCGAGATCATGCCACTGCACTCCAGCCTGAGCAACAAGAGCGGAACTCCATCTTAAGAAAAAAAACAAAAACATATAACTGTGTGTGTATACACACATGTATGGATGATTCATTCTTGCAGTATATTTGATCAAATTATTCTGCTGTGGTGTGGTATTCTATTGTGCATTGTCTATACACAAGATGGTGAAAACACAGAGTACAACTCAGCACTCTAGCAAATATACGCACACACATACACCACACTCAAAGGGATCTCACACCAAGAAACATGTCAGATAAAAGTCCTATCCTTTGCTAAATATAAAATACCTAGACCTCCTGGAGAGTAGAGATCCTCTGACAATTCCTTGGAAAGCCGGGGCTACTTTGAACACTTTATAACTACTTTAAATAATTTACATCAGCAGTTCTAAAATATGATCCCACAACCATCAGTTTCAGAATTTACTGAAACTGGGGTCTTTACTGAAAATGCATATTCCCGATTTCTACTTCCCACCAGGATAATGGTATTGGACTTGAGCTCCTGTGATAAGTAGGTAAGTTATATGAAACATCTGTTTTTAGGCATTAAACAACAGTCTAAAAAGGACTGAGATCTCTGAAAGAAAGAAAACACACAAGGTGAGCCTCACAGTTGCTCCAGCTTTTTGCCTGGAGGACTTTCCTATTACCATAAAATGATCTAGAGCCCAAGTAGAATAGTGGTCCTGCTGAACTGTGAAGGCAGGGATCAAAATACAAAAACTGCTAAGAAGCTGGAATATGTGGGACAATATAAAAGAAAATAGGGAGAAGCACAGTGTGGACATAGAGGGTGGGGGTGCTGGAGGGATGGGAGGGAAAACACTGCATGGAAATTCACCCTGAGACCTTGGCTGAGGTCTAGGCTGTGAATACGGAGAGTAAGACTTCACAAGGCCCAGCAGAGACTGCCTGATGCAGGTTTGAGAATTAAACCAGCGCTATATACCAGAGGTTATAAATGCTGACATATGTTGGAGCTCTAGCATAGCCCAAATGGAAAGCTCTTGCTAAGCACCTCAGGCATTTAGTTGAATATTCAGTGTTTCTGTATCAGAAAGGCCACATCCACGCTAGGAATAAGGACTACATCCTAGAGTAAAGGCTGCATTCCTAGGACTAAGTTGAAAACCACAGTAGACCCATTTTAACAAAGAATAAAATCAAGCCTAATGACCAGAAGGATATGTCAGTAATTAAACTATCTTCCAGAATAAAATTTAACATGTTTTCAAGGAAAATGGTAATCCAGACTTCCAAAAAAGTATCATCACAATGTTTATCATACAATAAAAATAAAACTACACATGTAAAGGAGCAGTAAAAATTGAACAATAAAAGAGCAGTAAATAGAAATAGAACCTGAAATGCTCCAGATGTTGGAATTAGTAGAAAAGAACTTTAAGCTTATTAATATATGTTCAAAGGCTTAAACAAAGAGGTAGTCTTAATGAGCTAACAGCAAATAATATTTTTAAAAAGAAGAAGAAAACTGCAGAATTGAAAAGTATAATATCTGAAATGAAAATTTTGCTAAATGAGCTTAATAGAAGATGGGAAACTGCAAAACAAAATGTTATGAACTTGAAGGCAGTTCGACAGAAATTAAAAACAGAGTCTCAGTGACCTGTGAGAAAACATCATGCAAGCAGTTTGCCATCATGTAAGCAGAGTCTAAGAAGGGATGGAGGAAGAAAATAGAGCGGAAAAAAACTATTTTATTTACAACATTTGGTGAAAAAAATTCAACTCAAAATCAGAATGTCTCAACCTTGGCACTTGGCACTACTGACATTGTAAACTGGATAATTCTTTGTTGTGGGGGGCTGTCGTGGACATTGTAGAACGTTTAGCAGCATCCCTATCCTCTATTAACTAATTTCAAGTAATATCCTCTCCTACCTGAACTCTAAGCAAAGACAACCAAAAATACCTCCAAACATTGCCAAATGTTTCCTAGAGAACCAACATTGTCCCTGGTTAAGAACTATAGCTGCAGATCCAAGTAACTCAGCAAACCCAAAACAGGATAAATATACAAAAAATCACCTTAGACGCATCAGAATAAGACTGCCAATGACAAAAAGAAAGAGAAAATCTTAGTAGCTGATAGAGAAAAAGATACATTACATACAGAGGAACAACAATGTCAATAATGGCTAACATTCATCAGAAACAATGGAGGTCAGAAAACAATGAAACGAATTTTTTTTAGAATGCTGATAGAAAAAAACTATCAACCAAGAACTTTATAGACAGCAAAAAATCCTTTCAAAACAAAATTTTATATTAAAAACACAGGAAAATGTGTGGCTAATTGACCTGCATTACAAGAAATGCTAAAGGGAGTTCTTCAGTCTTAAGGGCAATGTTACCAGATGAAAACTCAGATCTGTAGGAAAGGATGAAGTATACCAGAAATGGCAAATGTCTGGGTGAATATAATGCACCTGAAAGATAACTGTTACAAGCAAAAATAACAACATTGTATTGTGGTGTTATTACACAGATGAAAAATATATGACAAAATAGCACAAAAGATGGGTGGAAGGTAAGTGAAATTGCACTGCTATAACATTCTCTTATTTTATTTTAAGTACACAGTGATAAGTGAAGAATAAATATTGCAATCTCTGGAGAAACCACATACCAAATATATATATAAATATATGTATATTTATATATATATATACACACACATACACACAAATATATGTACCACATATATATACACCCAAAAGTCAGAAGAATTAAAATTTCATATTAAAATATATGATTAATCCTAACAAAGCTGAAAAGAATAGAGAAACTAAAAACAGAAGCAATAGTTAGAAACAAATAACGAGAGTAGACTTAATCCCAATTATATTAATAATTATAATAAATCTAAATAGACCAGATACTATCATTAAAAGACAGAGATTATCAGACTAAATTAAAAAAACACAAATTATATGCTGTCTACAAGAGATGTACTTGAATTACAAAGTTACAGATAGGTTAATAGTAAAGGATGAGAAAATATTAATCATACAGTAAGCCAAAGAAAGCAGGTAGGCCTATATTAACATGATACAAATTAATTTCAAGACAGAATATTACAGAGTTAAGAAGTAATGTTTCATAATAATAAAGGGTCAATTATTCCCTAAGATATCATTCTAAATATATGCACCTAATAACACAGCTTCTAAGCATATGAAGTAAAAATGAACAGAAAAGTAGAAATAAAGGGACAAACCCACAATGACAAAAGCAGACTTTTTAAGAACAAGTAGACAAAATATTGGTATGGGAAGAAAACATTTGAACAACAATACTACATTGCCCTAACTGACATTTATAGAATACTGCAACCAACGACTGAAGAACATACCTTCTTATCAAGTGTTTACATATGCTGGGGCATAAAATAAGTATCAACAAATTTCAAAAGGTTAAAAAATGCATATTTTTGGGTGTCAATTAAGATTCATTGAAATGCCTGAAAGCATAATGATGAAATTAAGGCTCAAGTCACTTAGCTTGCTAGTAGCTGGCAGGGCAAGGAAACAAATATTGCTCTCACTGCAAATGGTATGTCCCTTTTGCCATATGCTTGAATAGGGCCTAGACTGGGAAAGATAAGGCAAACATATGAATCACCAGAAAATGCCATCCTTAGTCCAATAAGGCTGTCTGCATTGCCATTGGTCATTCTCTGTTCAGACTCTGCTGTACTATGCTAAAAGCTAGGAGGAGCTCAATTACTTGAGAAAAGTCATGTTAAAAACTTCATACAAAACCACATATCAGAGAGCTCAAGGGACGGAATCAACTAATATAGCAACAAGGAATCCTGAGATTTTGGAACTGGAAGTACAACTGGTCAAGAAAATCTTCATTGTGTGTGTGTGTGTGTGTGTTTGTGCGTGTGTGCGCACATGTATGCGTGTGTGATTGCAGGGTTGAGGGGAGGGGAGAAAAGGGGGAAAAGAGGTAAAAAGCAGAGACATGAATTCCAGTTTCTACTTTATGAAAAAAGGCTTCATTCAGATATAAATATAAACATTACCTATATTTTGATATTTTTATACATTAAAATAGGTTGCATTACACAATAATATCATATATATCTATAATATAGAAGACATTCATAATCAATGTGGAAAATTTGGGCACACTTAAGGACATATATAAAGAGCACTAGAAAGAAACCAAATGACTGGGTGAGGAGGATAGAATTGAGGCTGACGAAGTGAAAAAAAGAAAATCTAGAATAAAACCAGATGGGGCCTTGTGCTGTATAAAGACTGCAAAGCAGTATGATTAACTCACTTCTCTGCCCCGAGGTCTACTGAAACCAAAGAAGATGGAATTAAGACAGAGAATAAAATAAACAAGGGTACCACTGTTAACATTTTGGAGACTATATATCCTTACATTCTTAGTTCTGTTTTTGTGTATATGCACACATACACATTTTGTGTTGTGTGTCCACATACATAGAAATAAAGATGATACTGTGTATAGATTTGGACCTGCCATATTTCCACTTAGCAATGAAATGTAGTCTTCTGAGTCATTAATATTTTTTCTCTCATATCTCTCATAGTGCTGCATTATAATTATTAGTTGATTTTCTACTGTTTAGACACACCAAGTATTATTATAAAGGTGCATATAAAGTAGATAAGCATTCTGAGGAGCTTATTTCCAGCCTGTGTGTGTCTGTGTGTGTGTGGCAGGCAGGGGTGGTGGAGTGGGGGCAGTGTTGAAGGTTGTCGGAAATAGGAAAGAGGATGGCTTACAGCACAGGTGATGTCTGAATTGTAGTTTGGATGGAAATGGGCTGAAGGGCATTTTAGCCCATTATTTAGTACAAAATAATGTGGGAGAGCAAGCAAAGGTTGAGACCATCACGTCAAGGACAGACATAAAAGTGAAAGGATCATAACTGAGCTCTGATTATAAGCATACTAGGGAACATGCTAGGCTCACCCAACACTGAAAGATGAGTATTACAGTCTCCCCTAAGCAGATGAGGAAGAGTGGGGTGGGGTCTCTGAAACAGAACGTAATTTGCCTAAGGCACCAACTATAATAAATACTGGAACCAGGATATCACGCTGTTTTCTCAGGGAACTTGAGGGTGTATTATTAGAGAGGGGTGGAAGATGAGACTGGGAAGGTGAGTGCTCCTCAGACCTCAAAAGGTCAAGCTAAACAGTAAGAACTTTTACCAAATTCTGTTACTCTCTCACACTGACATATTGAATGACAAAAAAAAAAGGATTATCAGCAAATTTCCAAGAAGCTGCTCACAAAGCAGATTAATATTTCCTGAGACAAGTGGATTTCCCCAGGGATAGCACACTCTTTAGGGCATATTTCAACAGCAAGTATTCCATCCCAAGCCAGCCGTAGAAAATTCCAAGGCAGTCCTTCAGTATCTAATTATCAGATAATTGTATTAGTAGGAACCTCCAATAAGTAGTCTCTAGTAAGCCATGCCAGGCATAAAAATATTCAATGAGGCTAAGCAAACTCAGTGAGGACACTTCTAAATGCTAACTACACAGGGAAGGCAGACACAGTCTGAAGGTGAATTCTAGGAGAAAACCAAAAAATCCACAGCAAGCATTTGGAGGAAAATCTGCTACCTAAGTGCAAAGAGAACCCACTACTCCTCTGTTTCACTGGTCTCAAGGGCAAAGAAAGCTACTGCTAGCTGTGGGCTCAGTTTCTGGTGTGAACTTGGCTTTGGAGACCTTCTCATAAACGTCTGGCCACTACACTCTCTTGTGGAAAAACCAAACGCTGAGCAAAAGTAAAGTCAATGGGAGGGGTTGATTTCTGTGCTTGGTTGGCGAGACAGGGTGGCCTACCTGGATCTCTCTACACTCTACATACAGAAGACATGGGCTAAATCCCAAAGGCCAAAAGCACACCCTTACCTGGTGGGTAGTAGGAGGTTGGTTCCTACCCTCTCTTCAGACTCCTTCCACTCAAAAAATGACTCTCCACGTGTTACTTTTCCCAAAAATTCTCGACTCAATAATAACCACTCCTGGAGAACCAGGAAAAGAAAAAAAGCATTTATTTAGTACTAGCTTGTTGTGATTAAAAGAACCTAGGATTTGCAAACAAGCATACCCGCATTCACAACACTGACTCTCCTTCCTTGCTATCTGTGTAACAGCAGGCAAACTAGTAAATCTCTCTAAGCCTCAGTTTTCTCAACTGTAAAATGGAGGCAGATAATATCCTCCTCCCATGTATGTGATGATTAAATGAGATAATGATGGATAAGCATTTGTCACCTAGAAGGCAATCATAAACAATATTTGCCTATGCACGCCTGCTTTCTTATTTCTATATGGCAAAGTGGAGGAGATCCTAATGGACAAAATACACACACACACACACACACACACACGAAAGGGAGAGAAGCACAAAAATGGTCTGCAGGTAGGAACTGCCACATCCTTCCATCAGTTCAGTGGAAAGGCCACTTACTTGCTGTATAACCTTATACGGAGAGAAGGCCTACAATACCTTCCTCATAGAATCATCACAACTATTTAATCCATCGTCTGTAAAAGCCCACTCACTGTCTGTTACATTTACAACTTAGTAAATGGCAACTTGAGATAGAGGTGGATGTGGTAGCATTGAATTAATAACATAACTCACAAGGGCTCACCAACTGGGACTCAGAAATATTTTCTTTGGAGATTGGATGGGGATTTGAAATGTATAGAGATCAGGCATCTGGGAAACAGTCCTTAGATGGAAATCCTCATATGTAGACCCATCCTGCCTGAGGCAGGCTTACCAAGCAAAGGTATGAGGTCCCTCCCTGGCTCCCATGTTAACTAACTGTTCTGCCTGTCTTTCTGGCTTAATTATGCTCCAATAATCCTGACAATATTGGCTGGATTTCGCTGTAAATCATGACAGTGGAAATCCTAAAATAAAAGTAAGATTAATGCTATGACCTCAATCTTGGCATGAGGGCTCATTAATTGCAAATCATGGAGTTAATTGAATTCTAGGCATAGCACTGCTAGCTGGATTAAATTTCCTGAGACCTATTTCTTTACCAACATGAAGATAACTGAAATGCACCAATGACAACTAAGCCAAATATTGGGGGTTGCTAAGGAGACAGATAATTATTTCCCTGGCACAGTAGTTGCCCAACCATCAGAAGAGTCTGATGTCACGCTTTGGAGGACTGTCACTATTATTACAGCCACCCTCCCTATCTTCTTCATGCTTAAGGGTGTGATGCAACCTCTCTGAACCTCAGTTTTGCAATAACACTTGTTAAGAATGAAATACACACATGCGCATATATCTACAAGAAGTGCTCAATAAAAAATAGCCATTACCATCATCCTATCTTCGACTCTTTGCCATCATTCATTATTATAAGGACCCCTGGAGGGAGGAAAGAGCTGTGTGGCTTTCCTTCTGCAGGCTGCACCCTGGTGAGCTACAGAAATGGCACCACAAATGGCATAGAAAAATCACTGTACACCCAGGGCCTCCCTAAGTTCAAGGCAGCTTCTGTTTCTACTTAGCATCTGGCCAGTGCAGATGCTAGTACTGTAGTCCCCTCTTATCCATAGAGGATACACTCCAAGAGCTGCAGTGGATGTCTGAAACCACAGATAATACTGAACCCAACTGCCATCAATTGGAACACATTTCTGTTCATGTCTTCCACTCACAAATTGAAGCCTTTTCCATCTTAATAAAGCACTTACACACTGTGGCCATAACATTTGCCATCTAAGATGTAACGGCAAAACTAGCATGAATTCCTTTTTTCCTTCTTCACAATTTCACAGATAAAAGATTCATTCTTACCATAGATCTGTACAATCTCGGAATACCATTTTTTTTCCTTTTTTTATTAAGTCAGGAACTTTCACCTTTTCACTTAAAGGAAGCACTCTACAGCTTTTCTTTGGCATATCCAAGTTGCTGGCATCACTACTCTTGTGATTTGGGGCCATTATGAAGTAAAATAAGGGTCACTTGAACACAAGCACTGCAATAACTGAGACAGTCAATCTTATCACTTACACAGCTACTAAGTGACTAATAGGCAGTAACATAGACGTTGGACAAAGAGATGATGCATATCCCAGGCAGGACCAAGCAAGATGGTGCAAGATTTCATCACACTACTCAGAATGGCACACAATTTAAAACTTAATGGATTATTTCTGGAATTTTCATAATACTTTCAGACCGCAGTTGGCAGCGGATAACTGAAACCTTGGAAAGTGAAACCACAGGTAAGGTAGTCTACTGTTTGTCTCTTCTCTTTCCTGCAGTCTGGTCTGTGTGGTTCCATCTGCTCTCCGGACAAAAAAATTACATGCATAAATCCTCATCCAACACTGACAGATGAGTATTGCAGTCTCCACTACACAGGAGGAAGGAGGAAGACTCTGAAATTGAGAGGAATGTGTATCAGGCAGTGGTGATGGTACATACTAGAGCCAAGGTATTATGGTGTTTCCTCACAGAACTGGGTGGACACAGAGGGTATATTAGAGAGGGGTGAGAGGTGAGACCGCAACGGTGAATGATGCTCAGATCTCAAAAGCCTTGAAAGTCAAACTAACCTTCAAAAGAGTAGATAAAGAAATTTAGAATCACTGGAAAGGGTGAGGAGATTTTTTTTTGAAAGCTGCAACACAAAATTAATTGAGAATACACAAGAAGAGCTTAGCGAGAAGACGGTGCTTAATTTCTACCTGTAGCAAGTACTCAGCATAACACTTACCAGGGTAAGCCATCTAAAAAAGGACACTTAATTGAACTGAATTGAATCTGTCAAGAAACCAACAGTTTCTATTCACTTTTAAACCAATTTCAATTGCACTGAAATGCAGCAAGATGGTAACAGCAGTAGCCATCACTTATTAAACACCCTCTGATCCCTGGGAACTAGACTACAAGCTTTATGTCCATTATCTTACTTAATCTTCACAATTATATTGCCAGGTAAGTTTGATTATTCCCCTTTTACAGAGCAGCAAACTGAGAACTTGTCTTAGACCATTTGGGCTGCTATAACAAGATGCTATAAATTGAGTGGCTTATTAACAACAGAAATATATTCCTCACAGTTCTGGAGGCCGGAATGTCCAAGATCAAGGTGCCTGCAGATTTGGTACCTAGTGAGGTCCCACTTCTTTATTCATAGAAGGCTGTCTTCTCCCTGTATCTTCCCATGGTGAAAGAGACAAGCAAGTTCTCTGGGGCCCTCTTTTATAGAGGCACTAATCCCATTCATGATGACTCTGCCATCATAACCTAATCACCTCCCAAAGGCCCTACCTCCAAATATTACCGATTAAGGATTAGGTTTCAGCATATGAATCTGGGAAAGAGGGGGACACAAATATTCAGCCCACAGCAGGACCAAACACAAAAATTTAGGTCATACAGCCAGGCTCTTCCCTACATCTGTCTTACTCCAAAGCCTGTGTTCCACTGACAACATTTTGCTGCCTCCTATTATATTTGTTAAAAGCTTAAAAAATAAAAGGAAACAGTCAAACCCAAAAGCACTGCTGGAGAACAAAAAAGCCAGACCTTGGCCTGATGTCTGCTCTGCATTAATCTAAGGTTATTTTCAAGAACAGACAGCCGGGAGTGGAAAACTGCTACGCATTCACTGCGTAGCAAAGAAATTAATGAAAACTAGTTTCTAAGGCTTGAACAGGCAGGAGTGGAAAACTGCAGTCCAGTTATGATCGTGGTCCCTCACAAAGGGATGATGACAGTGTCTCAAGATGCTCTTTCCTAATTCAGCCTCTCCTTGCTGCCCAATCCCACCCACCCCACAGGCACACACAGCCTTTAGGGTCAATAGCTGCTGTCTTTGACTCTCATGTTCAACAGCCACATGCACCAGCATTCCAGGGGCAGTGGCAGTAGAGCACAGAAGGTGGGGAAAGAGCATGAGCCCGGAGAACCAAACTGTAAATATGCTTTCCATCTTCCCCAAAGGACCACTCTACAGACTTGGAAACCTGCCCATTGTCAAGTCCCTTTGCGGTGTGAAAGTACATCAGTGCTGACAAACCCAGGGTCACATCCTTTTTTCTTTGAGAAGACTATGGCCAAAAGAGCTGATAAGTCATTAGCAGCATCTGGTCTCCTCTGCTGCCTTTTAGATCCCAGGTAACACAATCAGAGCTCACAGGCGGACCATAAAAAGGGTCTCCAAAAAATGCAGGTGACAGGCAAGCAGGTGGCTTTCCATCATGAACAATATGCCCTCTGTAAAATCCATAGAATGGTAAGAATGATACATTGAAAGGGTTTGGTTTCCAAAGAAGGAACTAGGACCACGGCTAGCTTATAGATTGGAAGAGGGCAATGCAGCCCTCTGGTGTCTGGTATCAGTCTTCACTCAAACCCTGGAACAAGCCCATTTCTGTATAGCGTAACTATACAAGCAAACACCGTTGTTCTGGGGGAATCCAGTCTTCACCAGGCTTCCACTGTGTGCTAGGTTCATGCAAGATGCTTCACACACACTGTTTCATTTCACCCTGAAAAGGACCTTAATAAAAAGGCTATCAGTCCCAGTTAATGGGTGCAGAAATGAGGCTCAGAGAGGTTGCATAACCTGCCCAAGCTAAGAGTTCTGGCAAAGTGGTGCAAAAGGTTCCCAAGGTTAAGTATCAGCCTAGGTACCAGGCTACGCATCAAAATAGCCTGGGGTGCCTGTTTTAAAAAATGCAGATTTTCAGATTTCTTTCAAATCAGAATCTCTGAGAGTAGAGCCTAAAGTCTACATCTTTCAACATCTCTCAGTAGCTTCTGATACATAGAAAGTGTAATAACACAGCCACAGCCCTATGCCACACTGTGTGACAGAGGAGAGACAGCCCTAAATGAAGGTCAGGTAGGGTCGGGGAGAGAGGCAGAGGAGCTACCATTCACTGGACACTTTTTATCTGCCAAATGCTTGATATAGATCATCACACTTAATCATTACAACAACCTGCTGAGGTGGATATTATTATGCCCATTTTATGGAGGAGAAAACTGAGGCTTAGTGAAGTTAAATGACTGGATAAAGGTCACATCTCTAAGAAACACTGGGGTCAGAACACAGACCAGATCTGTGTGGCTCTAAATCTCATGCCCTTTCACTATCACATTCTTCCTTACCTCTTTTTGACAGAGAGTAGAGGTCTCAGGGCAATCACCAATAGCACGTAGATGGCTGTAGCTACGGAAGGGCCCAAAGAAGACCTTCCCCAATATAAATCAGGAAGCAGAAATGGCTACATCCTGAGGGAGGCCAACTCTTCCTCCAGCAGCTACCATTGCTGTTCTTCTGAGAAGAGCAGGAGCCTGGACTCACCAAATACAATGAGGGCAGCACAACAGTGGAGCCATCATCCTTCCTCTCAGCACCCTTGCATATTGAGAGTCTACTCCCTCCCAGGCAAGGGTCCAGGCATTTGGGAATCTGCATGATCTGACCCATAATGTTAACCTGAACAAAGTTCAAGTTCCAAATACCAGTGTGCCCTTAAGTATATGGCTTTCCTTCTCTGGACAAAGTCTCTTTCTATAAAATGTGGAGGTGGAATTTGCTGCTCTCCAAGGTCCCATGAACTCTGGGTGACTCCATGACTCACAGAGTCTATACAATGTGAGTGTCAAATTGTGATTTGTGTGATTTATTAATACTACAAGGCAAGGTCTGTTAGGAGTCCCACCAAACTGGACATGGAGTTTAAGTGTTTGGCTGCCACTAATGGCAGCATTGGTAGAACAGAAGCATTCAAATCTCCACCATGGCTTCCGTTTTTCATTTTTGCCCCAGAAGCCCAGGGGTGAGGGACTATTATCTAACAAGCTGGCCACCTGCAAGTGCCTTCTTTCCTCTTTCCCTGCATTTGGCACTAATCTCAAGTGACTGCCTCTTGACTAACCACTCCCCAGTTTCCCTTCTTGAAATGTTTAAGCATATGCACATTGCCTACAAACTCCTAGAAGACAAGATGGGGTGAGTCAAAGAAGACTCCATACACAGTGCCAAGCACAGGGCTTTGTACGTAGTGGTAGTAGTTGTATTCTAATATTCCGCTACTAAAAATAACAAATCGTACCTAAAATCATCTAAGATTTGAGTCCCTACTATGTACCAGGCATTATCCTAAATGCTTTACAGCCCTATAATGTACGTGCCATTGCACTCCAGCTTGGTGACAGAATGAGACTCTGTCTAAAGAAAAAAAAAGGACAGACATAGTTGATTTATCTGGCTCAATACATATTGTTAATTCTGACCTCAGATTCTGAACTATAAATTGGTCAGCAATACTGCACAGGGCGTTTAACAAAGGGTGGTAGGATAGGCAAGAAGCGTATTATGGAATGCTTGTATGCCTCTTTAAGACTTGAATTTTATCTTGTAGGTGATGAGAAGTTTCACGCCTATAATATAATAGGCCTTCAAATTTCATAGTCATTGTTACCACTACCATCATTTTACAGCATGGGAGGTTATGGAGTAAGAATGGGTAGATACAAAGAAATCTGAGAATTACCTTGTTTCCTCCCACTGTTCCTATAGGCAAAACCCAAATCCAACCCACCTTTCTACACACCAACTACTCTTTACTTAGTATCTTACTCGGTTCAGGCCATTTCCATCTCTAGCCTCCTAACAGCTTTGGATCCCTCCAATCCTCTCCAGAGGGATGAGGCACGTTGTTAAAATACAAATTTTATCTTATCACTCCCGTTCATAGAAACTTTTAGGGCCACAGGGTTACATGGTTTACAAAGCCTTGAATGACCTGGAAACTGCTTTCCTTCCCATTCTCACCTCCTGCATTCCTCCTTCACCGATCTTTGCCCCAGTCCCAGGGAAACTCTTTGCAGTTCTCCCAATAGCCCATGCTCTCACTTTCCTCTGGATCACTGCACGTATTTTCCTCGGTAGCCTGCACTGTCTCAAGAGTATTTTTGCTGTCTCCAGCAACAATTCTGAAAGTTGCATGCATTACATTCTGTGCTTTATCTCAAGAAAGCCATTTTAAAAGACCTCACATTATTTACCACCTTGCCAGAGGCTGTCAAGCTTAAGGATTTTGTAACCCATGTTCTCCTACTTCTCCTGTCAAACATGCTTACATGTTATACTTGCAGTTTGTGTATCTGCCTACAAAATTTTCCAAGTATAATCTCATCTGGGCATCTTTTTCTTTTGACAGTTTTGTTATCACCCTCTCCAAAGAAGGGATAGTTATATTAACCTAACAATAAATTTGCCCATCTTTTTCTCAATTATGTTATCTAAGTCAAAATATATCTTCAGTAGAACTTTTTATAGTGAATAAATTATATACAGACATGGCTGATGCCTTATGGTTACTTTGCAAAATAATTTTATTTATTTCTATTCATATCTATCCTTTTTACTTTAAAAAGTCATGCAAACAACATACAAATCCTTAATAATGATTCTCCAGGCTCTGCCTTTGACGTGATATAATTGAACAGAAGGCAATATTAAAGACTGAAGCTTCAGGAAAAAAAAATCAAATAGTCACAAGAAATTCTGGGCGGAGGGACATTGTAGAGAGCATTATTGGGGTTAGGAAGAAACGAAATTTGCAGTTATTTCCTCAAACATTTAAAGCAGTATCCATGGAGGAAAAAAATCCTAAGTCATTGTTCTAAAGATGGCACTGATGCTTTTCAAAGTTTTAAAGCTACTATGTTTTCAGGAGTTACGACAATTTATATAATAACATATGGGTTGGAATCCTGATTCTGTCACCTGCGTGCTATGCTGTGACCTTGGGCAAGTCACTTAACCACTCTGAGCCTCAGACTCCTCAGCTGTAAAATGAAGACAATTATACCCAGTTTATAAGGCAGTTGTAAAGCTGAAGTAAAATGATATCCATAGAAGTACTTTATAAAGTAAAAATAAAGCAGTGATGGTTTTTATTCATGGTCAACGCCAAAGAGCAATGCAATCAGAAGATAAAACTCCTCTCAGAACTTTGGTTCTCCACCTATGAGTCCATTTATTTCACCAAGCTGTTATTTTTACTGTTGTTGGAAGCATATCCAAAGATCTCTACTGAGCTCAGATGAGTGATAAGGCCAAAATGTACTATTCAATTCCCACTATTAATTTGGGGAGAGTGTTGTTTTGTTTGTTTTTTTAAAAAAACACTTCTTGGTATGTTAAAATTCTTAATATGAGCAGGTGAATTAACATTAGATTGAGAACCCAAATGCCCAAACTGGAACAATGTTCAAATCTGCTAGTGATGGATGGATTGTGGCCAGTGTGAGCACATCTGTGAGTCTGTAACCACTGTAAATAAAAGAATCTGCCATTGTTCTCAGAGCAACTCAACTCTTCTGCCAATAGAACATCCTTTGAGCACCCTCCAATTTTCTATAAATCCCAGGTTTGAAATTCTGATATAATCTTCTAATTTCTAGCCCTCTAAGTATTTGTATGGATGTTAAGAGGAAAGAGTGACTTAAATATTTTTATAAACCACTGCTAATATCAAAAGCAGCACTGTATCTTATGTTCAAAGCCTCTGGGAGACATGAAGAGAATTCTGAAAAACAAACAAACGAACAAAACGCTGTCAATTTAACCACTTCCTAAGGTGAGTTTAACGAAGCAAAAGAGAGTAACACTTCACCAAGGACATTGATCATTTTTCCAAACATACCTAAGCAAAGTAGATTTGACAAGCATGAGGCACTTACTCCTAGCATTATTAAGGTCTGTCCAAAAATTGCCGTTGATTCAGGGGAGGGGAGTCATTGCTGATAGTGAGCTTCTGTCTCTCCTTCCGTAACCAATAAATTCCAAAATATGTAAGGCTCAAACACGATATTTGTTTATTTCTTGCCTCTTTTTCATTTCTGCACTTAAGGCATTTGCTTTTGCTATCTTCCTGCTAAGAACCTCTACCTGGTTCTTTGCATAATTTATTCTTTCTCATCTTCCAGAAAGGTGCCCCACCACCCAATTCACTGAACATTTGTTATTCTTAAATATCAAGGTTTCCATTGCCCCTTCCTGTGGTCTACATATCCTGATTCGGAGTTGGAAAAGAGAGTTAACCACAGAGACATCCTTTCCTCATTGAGTGCCCCAATGTTAACATTTGTATTCATAATCCATCTGCCATATTTATAGGAGAAAATAAAAACAAAACAAAATTTAAAAAGCAAAGCTACAAGCAAAACAGAGTCCAGAAAAGCCTGTGATCTCTAACCTGTCATCTCTAACCAGACACAGCAAAGCTGGCAAACTCAGGCCTGGAACCAGGTCCCAGGACATGTTGAGAGACTCCAGGACATGAGGAAATAGAAGTCCAGGCTCCCCCCGCCCCAGATTAATGAACATGGGGCAGCAGCAGAATTAATATTGGCATCAGACCAATGTGGAGCAAATCCCAACATTACTATGTGTAATAAATCCTGTGATATCTCTGTGCCTCAGCTTCCTCATGGAAAAGAAAATAAACCAAGAGCACTGCTGACAGCAAAATGAAATACAGGGACAACAGTCTTTGCCAATTTGGTCACCCAATATTTTGTCAGACCTGAGCTCATACTCAGCAAACACAGTATAAAAGCCATCCCTTCAACTTGGGGCTCACAACCTATCTTAAACAACACTTGCTGCTCAAGTTATAATTAGAAATGTCTGGTTATTATGAGGAACATGAGAGGGCTTTATGAGGTGTTAATGAGCAACTCTGGTCTGTCTGGCATCAAAGTGAGTGGGCAATGACCTCAGGCTCCAGTGCACTAAGATAAATAGGTGGCAGCTTCACCCTATAATCGCTGTACAACCTTGGGAAGTTATTTCATCTCTTTGGAAAACTTGGTTTGTAAATTGGGAATTAATAATCATACCTGCCCCCTAGGATTCATCTGAAAATTAAATAAGAGAATGCATGTTAACATATGCCTAGCAAACAAATAGTAAGCCCCAAATAAATGACAGGTATTTTTATCATTGTGACCTCCACACCAAAGATTCTGATTTTCAGTCTTTCACAGAATCCTGAGAATTTCTGGGAGATCCTGCTTTGCCACCTTCCCTAGAAATGGAACTTCATAAACCTGGGAAGCCAATGGCTATAGAGAACCAACCAGGACTTGTTTTCCTGGAGCTGAAACAGAAGAAGGGGTATGGCAGAGACTGCTATTTGCCAACCAAAATCCATTCTCCCCTCCTTGTTGTTCTTAAGAATACTTTTAGCTGGTTACTTGGACTACCAGAATAAAAGACTACATTTCCCAGGCTTCCCTTCAGCCAGGTACGACCACGTGATTAAGTTCTGACCAATGGGATGAGAGTGGAAGTGAGACTGCAACTTACAGGCTGTTTCTTAGAGAGAAAAGGTAAGTCCTTCCCTGGCCTTCACATTGGCTAGAAAATGAATAGTTGGTTGGCCATCTTAGATGACGAGGAAGAGAGTAATATCCTAAGGATCAAAAAGCAGCATGATAGAAGCAGCTTGGCACCCTAGCTACTTTATACAGCATCCATTCCAGATCAGATTTTTATGTGAGCAAGAAATAGGCTTTCATCTGCTTAAGCCACTGTTATGATGGCCTTTGTGACATATACAACCAAACTTCTAGCCTCATAAATATTATAGACAATGTGCACAAGGAAAAAGGAAGGCAGAATATGGTAGAGGATTGCAACACATCCCTGGTACATAGTGACATGTCATCATTGTTTGCAGAATTAAACATCCTCTGTTGAACTCCATGCAATCAACCCAAATTTTGGACTATTGAGGTCAGCTTCAAAAACAGGAGGCACACAGGCCAGCTGGAGAGTGTCCATAAGGAGAATGACTAGGGTAATGAAAAATAAAGAAAACCCATCTCATGAGGAAAGACTGGAAGAGCTAGAAAGAGAAAGGTAAGCCAGAAAGGCAAGATTAGGTTTCAGGTAACTCAAGGGCAGTAAGTTAAACAGGGCTTCTCTCTTTGGACTCAAGTTTCTTCATCTGTAAAATAAATAGGTAAACCCAGAAAAATCCCCTTTTAGGTACAGCATGAGGGACCTATAAATTCAAAAGAATTTATGTGGCACCAAGGGACAGAACTACAAACCACCTAGATACAGAACTGAAAGAGTGAAGGGCAGATTTCCACTGAACATCAATAAACATCCAAGCAATGTTTCTTGTCCAGCAATAGAATGGCTGGACAAGCAATGTTTCTTGTCCAGGAATAGAATGGCTGCCTTCCAAAGTCCAGAGCTACCTAACTAGAAGGGTTCAATCAGGAACTAGACTTGGATACAGGTCCCTAGTGGACGTTCTAAGTCTTGGAAGAATCAGAACAGCTCCCTAGAGATGCAGTTCCTTCCTGCAGACAGAGCAAAAAAGGTGAACTTTGTAACAGACAGTTTTGGATTTGAATCTATTTCTGCCACTAATCTGGCTATATAATCCTGAACAACTTATTAACCTTTTTTGAGCCTTGGTTTCCTCATGTTTTTAAAAGTGCACAGCCGCAACAACCATAAACTCGACATACTCACCCTCTTTTATTAAAAATCATGTTATTGTATTTGCTTTTGTATATATATTTTTTAAACTATTTTATTAAAATAATATACTTATACGAATTTTTTATTTTAGACAGAGTCTTGCTCTGTTGCCCAAGCTGGAGTGCAGAGGTGCAGTCTTGGCTGACCACAACCTCTGCCTCTAGGGTTCAAGCAATTCTCCTACCTCAGCCTCCCAAATAAATATAAATATTTCAATAAAATATACTTCAAGTTATGTTTTACTATCCCCATTTTATCCCCAGATGGTCTCCGGGTCAGCTGTAGCCATTTCCTCTTTTGAACAGAGCTGAAGCTATTATAATATATATCAAGCACATAGCACAATATAGGCTCGTAGCTACTTAAAGTAGTCATCTTAATCATCTTATTGCCTGTATAAATGGAGGAAAAGAAAAATGTGATGAGATCAGAAAATGAAGTTAGTCATCCTGGTGGAAGCATCAGAAGGTAGAAGGCTGGAATTGGGCACAATCAACATAAACAAGGGCTTGCCACATAAATGCTGTGGTTGAAGTACAGGCAGGACCAAAAGCCACTCACAAGGTGGGAAAGGAAGGAGAAGCGGCCATTGCAGGATCATCAGACATTGGGAAAGGACTCGCATTCAGACCTCCACCTACCCATTCACTATTTATTTATTATCTATGAGCAATTATAAAATGAGAAAAGTGCCACAAAGAGGAAAATACAGAACATAATCAGGACACAAAGAAGAAGCACCCGACCCAGACTTAGAAGGTCAGGCAAGGGTTTTCAGTGGACATGATATCTAACTTGAGACCTGCACTACCAAGGTGTTTGGGGGCAAAGGATGGGGAGACAGCTCAAGCTGATGATGTGTTGGAGGAGGGTAGAGAATCATAAAATGTCTCCCACTCCTCCTCTAAAATTCCTACATTCTGAGGAACCAAGAAGACTGCTAAGTCCTTCCCAATGCTAAGGTTCCACCATTATGGCCTCAGATGCAAAAGCAAAATAAAATAAATGTCTTACCCTTTGGGGTCAAGTCCTTTTTTTTTTTTTCTTTTTTGAGACAGAGTCTCGCCTTGTCGCCCAGGCTGGAGTGCAGTGGCACGATCTTAGTTCACTGCAAGCTCCACCTCCTGGGTTCATGCCATTCTCCTGCCTCAGCCTCCCAAGTACCTGGGACCACAGGTGCCCACCACTATGCCCAGTTAATTTTTTTGTATTTTTATAGTGGCAGGTGTGGATGGCAACATGGAGGTTCCTTATGGTGTTGGAATTGTTTGGTACCTTGACTGTGATTCAGGAACCCACACAGTTGAGAAAATAGTATAGAACTTAACATACATACATGAGTGCACATGCAAACAAATACAAGAAACCAGAGGAATCTGAGGTGGAATGAATCAATGTCAATATTCTGGCTGTGATATTACACTAAAGTTTTGCAAAATATAGCACTGGGAGAAATGGGCAAAATTTACAGGTATCTCTCTGTACTATTTCTCACAGCTGAATGTGAATCTATAATTATTTCAATAAACATTTCACTAACAAAAGTAGATGCAGATAAAGAACACAGTTACATAAAATTGTAGTTATGAAATATAAATTCATCACTGAAATTTTAGCAAAATGCATTTAAAATGTGTTAATTACTGATATCTACTACCCAAATATTGTTTTGTAATATTTTGATAGTTCCTTCATTTTTAGACTAATATATATTTTTACAATAATTTTCCTATGTAAATACAAATATATGTGTGTACATGTTTATGTAGTTTAATTCAATGTATAAAGACTATTTCTTGTTTATACTCATTTTATATTTTGAAGATCTTCCCATCATATTAAAAATTTCTTGAGCTGGGCATGGTGGCTCACACCTGTAATCCCAACACTTTGGGAGGCTGAGGTGGGAGAATTGCTTGTGCCCAGGAGTTCAAAACCAGACTGGGGAAAATGGGGAGATACCATCTCTCTTAAAAAAAAAAAAAAAAAAAAAAAACTTTTTTGAGTTGGATACTATATAGGTATATCTTAGTTTTCTATTTGGTAATACTACATAGGCATATCTTAATATTCTATTTGGTAATACTATATAGGCATATCATAATTTTCTAAACCAATCCTCTATTTTGGGACATTTTAGGCAGTTTTAAGTTTTTTCTATTATAAATAATTCTGTAATAAATTAAATCAAACTGGTTGCCAACATTACCCAGACACGAAATGTTGAGTTAGAATGGATGGTAGAAATCACCTGACCAAACAATTCCCCTAAAACAAACATACACCCACACATAAATCATCTTATAGTTATGGAAATTATGGCCTATTCTCACTTTAGGATGTAAGGACAATGCACAATTTCAAAAGTTCTATATTTAAAACGGGGAAAAAAAAAAAGCATGACCTGCCAACCTTGCTCTAAGTCACTTTTGACCTTGTAGAATCAAGCAGAAAAAGTATAAATGGAGGAAACTCTAGAAAAAACAATTAAGAGTTTGAAACATGATAGACATGGTTCATATTCATATTCTCTATGACCTTGGGGAAGCAGTTTAACTATTTTGTTTCTTTATCCATAAGTATATCCTCCTCCTTACTAGGTCCTCAGTAAATATTTCCTGTCTAAATGAATGATTGAAGTACTGGCATATGCAGGTACTCAATTGCTCACTGTTACTCAAACATGCAAAGTTCTTCCAAGCTTCTAGTTTGGAATGTCCTCCCCCATCTCCCTCTCCACCAAGAAATCTTGCCTACACTGCAAAGCCAGCACTAATGTGCCCATTCAAGAAGGCTTCATCAACTCACTTACTTTTCGCCTGTACTGTCTATTTCATACTTTTAATTATATAGACCCTTCTTTCTACAGCTGGTAAAAGAGCGACTTGAGGGCCAGTTTTCCTCCTTTTTCATCTTTGAGTAGGGCTTTGCCATCCATCTCAACATGACACAGGTTCCTCACATGCCCCAGTCTGTCTAAAGCTCTGGATGAGAGGCACACAAATAATACCTATATGTGTAATTGGATTCTTTCCTCCTGGAAATTGGGATTCAGAGACAGATGATCATTGAGAACTGGTTGCTTCAAGCAGTGGCATAGAAACTCAGGACCTTTGAGGAAGCCATGTACACAGAGAAGACAATAAAGCTGGTCTTCAGAGAGAGTGAAGGGCGGAGCAAACGCACAGGAAGGAAAACAAGAACTTTGGGGCACTGGAGAGGGGGCTTCCAGGAGGTAATCACTTCTGGGGTACCAGGTGCATATGGGCTGGCTCCACTGCCCCTGGGCCCCAGGAATTACTCTGTTACTTTATGACAACTCCCTTCCTTTGGTTTTTAAGTAATATGTTTTTAATCGACTAAGAAATTGATAAAGACTTGGTGGGTCCATAGATGCATACTTCACCAGTCTCACTATCTTCAACTCACATCCAATATATTCCCTATATCAGGGTTTCTCTACCTTGGCACTACTGACATTTTGGGCAGGAAAGTTCTTTGTTTTGAGGAGCTCTTTTGTACATTGTAGCATGTTTGGCAACACCCTGGCCTCTACACACTAAAGGTAAGTAACAATTCCCCCGACTATCGTGACAATTAAAAATGTCTCCAGACATTACCAAATGTCCCAGGAGGAGGGCATGAAACAGCCCCTCACTGACAACCACTGCACTAGCTTTTATACAAACACTGGGAAAACAATAAAGAAAAAGAGGCTGGGCACAGTGGCTCATGCCTGTAATCCCAGCACTTTGGGAGGCTAAGGTGGGCAGATTGCTTGAGCTCAGGAGTTTGAGACTAGCCTGGGCAATATGGCAAAACTTCATCTCTACAAAAAACACAAAAATTAGCTAGGCACAGTGGTGGTGTGTACCTGTAGTCCCAGCTATGAGGGAGGCTAAGACAGGAGGATCGCTTGACCTTGGGATGTAGAGGCTGCAGTGAGCTGAGATCATGCTACTTGAACTCCAGCCTGGGTGATAGAGCGAGACCCTGTCTCAAAAAAAATAAAAATAAAATAAAGAAAGAGAAAAAAACTTATGAACAAACCCAGAATGAATATAACAAAGACAAGGCTCAGTGTCTTATAAACTGAAGAGAGAAAATTCTCCACCTTGAAGAAACCTCAGGATAATAAAATATTCTCAACACTGCCTTACTTCACTTAAACTTCAGCACAGCCAACACTTATCAAGTTATCTACTATATGGCAGGAGATACAGTGAGCAGTTTTCTATACCTTATTCCATTTGCTCCTCCTAACAATCTGATAAGAAAGATATTATCAGCCAAGCATGGTGGCTCACTGTGCCCAACCAATGTTTGTAATCCCAGCACTTTGGGAGGCCAAGGGAGGAGGCTTATTTGAGCCCAGGAGGTCGAGACCAACCTGGGTATGCTCAGTAGAACCTCATCTCTACAATTTAATAATTAGCTGGGCATTGGTGGCATAGGCTTGAAATCCCAGCTACTTGGAGGCTGAGGTGGGAAGATTGCTTGAGCCCAGAAAGTGGAGGTTGCAGTGAGCTGTGATCACGTCACTGCACTCCAGCCTGGGTGACAGGGTAAGACCCTGTCAGAAAAAAAGGAAGGAAGGAAGGAAGGGAGGGAGGGAGGGAGGGAGGGAGGGAAAGAAAGAGAGAGAGAGAGAGAGAGAGAGAGAGAGACAGAAAGAAAGAAAGAAAGAAAGAAAGAAAGAAAGAAAGAAAG
>NW_016806642.1:4070773-4076437 GCF_001698545.2 Rhinopithecus bieti
GAAAGAAAGAAATTAGTCTGTTTTCACATTGCTATAAAGAACTATCTGAGCCTGGGTAATTTATGAAGAAAAGAAGTTTAATTGACTCACAGTTCCACAGGCTTAACAGGAAGCATGACTAGGAGGCCTCAGGAAACTTACAATCACGGCAAAAGGTGAAGGGGAAGCAAGACACATCTTACATGGTGGCAGGAGAAAGTGAGAAAGAAAGTGCCACATTTTAAAACCATCAGTTCTCACTCACTATCACGAGAACAGCAAGGGAGAAAGCTGACCCCATGATCCAATCATTTCCCACCAGGCCCCTCCTCCGACAAATGGGGATTACAATTCGAGATGAGATTTGAGTGAGGACACAAAGCCAAACAATATTAAGAGGCATTATCTGTTTTACAAAGGTGGAAACTGAGGATCAGAGAATTTAAATTATTTGCCCAAGGTGACAAAGCTAGACAGCCTTGTTAAAAATTTGAACCTAGAACAACCACTGGCTCCAATTCCAATGCTTTCTCCACTCCTGTACTGCAGTATTCTACAAGAAAACTAGTAGCTATAATCAATGAAAAGCCAAAACGGTAATAAAATTTTCTCATTCACACTTTATCCATGAGACAAACAGGTATATCCTAAATGTTAACAATGGTTATTCATGGAAAAAAGTTTATCGGTTATTTTTATTTTGTGTGTGTGTTTTCTGCATTTTCCAAATTGTTTTGCCTTGAATATGTATTGCCTACCTAATAAAAGTTATTCAAATTAATTTCTGAAAACAAAAATTATTCACAGAAATATCAATCTTTAATGTCAGTTTCAAGTAAACCATTATCACTTCTCACATTATGAGTCTACCAAAGATTAAGAAGTTTATCAGTACTCAGCTTTGACAAGAATGTGGGAAAACAGGTAGTCTCATATACTGTTAGAAACTTAAACAGCCGGGCACGGTGGTTCATGCCTGTAATCCCAGTAGTTTGGGAGGCCAAGGCGGGCAGATCACCTGAGGTCGGGAGTTCGAGATCATCCTGGCCAACATGGTGAAACCTCATCTCTACTAAAAATACAAAAATTAGCTGGGCGTGGTGGCGCATGTCTGTAGTCCCAGCTACTTGGGAGACTGAGGCAGGAGAATCGCTTGAACCCGGGAGGCGGAGGTTGCAGTGAGCCCAGACCACGCCATGCCATTGCACTCCAGCCTGGGCAACAAGAACGAAACCCCATCTCAAAAAAAAAGAAAAAAGAAACTTAAGTTAGTGCAAGGTTCTTAGAAACAATGCAGGATCTATCATAATGTGAAATGCATAAGTTCTTTCTCTCAGTAATTCCACTTCTAGGAATTTTTCCTACAGGTATACCACATATACAATATACAAAAATACATGCTCAAAGATATTTAATCCCTATTAATAGAGGAATTGGGACAGTGGAATTCAAAACAATCATTAGAGAAAATAAGGCACATCTTTAGGTACTGGTATAGAAAGTTATCTATAACAATGTTAAATAATACATCACATTATATAATAGCATGTATAGATGGATTCTAGGATAGCCAAGTGTGTCATTCTATATATGATTGGATGTATATATATGTGAGTATGTAGGAATCCATGTCTGTGTGAGAACCTAGAGAGAAAAAAATCGATTTTATTTTCATTTTATACTACTCTCTGAATTGTTTTAAATATTCTTTTGTTAACACGTATCACTGCTATAAACTAAAATAGGTTTGGGGGGTTTAGTTTTTACAAGCCAAGAGGTCTGCCTTTCATGCAATGGCTTGAAAACAAAGCAAGACATAAAATAGAGCTGTCTTCTGTTATAACTGCAAATGCTCACAAAACGAGGCAGTGTGTGAAAGTTTCCCAGCCTCTGTGTGCCAATGAGAGGCATAATGGAGACAGTTCTCTCCTGGCACATTCAGAGACAAAGCCAGGCTCCTATCTCTGTTAGGAGATTTGAATGGCTGAATTTTAAGACCAATAATACAGTAAAATCCTGCTATACTTTCAAGGCAATCTAAACCAATTTCCCTAGCAATTAAAACACAACTTTTCCTGTCCTATTCCTCCAACTTGTCTCTTCCTAAAGTAGCTGATATATCTTGGCTACAGGGTGCCCAAGATGTCAATTCCTCTTTTGAAAATCTCTCTCCCATGCCCCAATATGGCAGAAGACCTGAGTTTTGCTGCTAGTTTCACTGTCTGTGTATAAGCTCATTGAACCAACTGAACCTTCTCTCAGAACATTTTGTTAATACCACCTACTTTGCTGGATCACTGTAAGATCTGCATATGATAGAGCATAACAAAGCATGTTGCTGGTAGGGGATGTTGATAATGGGAGAGGCGATACATGTGTAGGGGCAGGGATATATGGGAAATCTTTGTACCTTCCTCTCAATTTTGCTGTGAACCTAAAACTGCTCTTTAAAAAAAAAAAAAAAAAAAAAACAGTCTTTAAAAAAGTTAAATTTAGGCTGACTGTAGTGGCTCACACCTGTAATCCCTATATTTGGGGAGGCCAAAGCAGGAGGATTGCTTGAGACCAAGAGTTGAAAACCAACCTGGGCAACATAGCAAGACCCTGAGTCTATAAAAAACTTTAAAAATTAGCCATGCATGGTGGTGTATGCCTGTAGTCCTAGCTACTTGGAAGGCTGAGGCAGGAGACTTGTTTGAGCTCAGGAATTCGAGGAAGCAGTGAGCTATGATTGCACCACTGCATTCCAGCCAGCTTGGGCAACAGAGCAAGACCCTGTCTTAAATAAATAAATAAATGTTTAAAAGGCTGACCCTTAGTGTTGAACAGTAGAATTGCTGACCTTGTCTATGATGTAGAAATCCTGCCTACCATGTGGAATGCCTAGGAAGCCACCTCAAACTCTCTCTATGCAAGCAGCCAAATGGTCTCTTAAAAACTCAAACCCCATTTGTGGCCATTCCCTCCTAGTTCACTAAAAGCCAATTATATCAGGTACACACTCCTTTCTACAAAGCTATCCCCCTTCTCCAGGTTTTTGCATTTGCTGTACCTGGAACTTGAAATGCTCTACACTCCACTCTTTCTTTTTCCTGCTTGTTTCTGTATCTTCAGGTGTCAGCTCAAACATTATCTCCTCAGAAGGGCCTTTCTTGACCACCCCCTGGAAGATAGTTCTCCCCATCCTACTACCATCCTGAGCTATTCACTGCTTGCTCTAGCCCTCCATAGCATTTAGCATACCATAGAACCATTCATCTTTGTTCACTGGTCATGCACTATAATCTAAACTCGTAAGTGCCAAGGTCTTATCTATCTTATCCTCTACTGTATCCCCCATGACTAGAACAGTGGCAGCACAGAGTAGGCAGCCAAGAGACATTTATGCAATGAATGAATGAAGAGTATCAACTGCAAATGCATTCATTTACATTCTCACATTTCACTGTGCCTATGTAAAAAGCAGGGTCAGTATGATTTTTCTCATTTGAATGACTTGCCCAAGGTCACAGCTTGTAAATGACAAAGTCAGAGCTTACATGTAGAGTTCCTGACTCATAATTCCCTAATACTCCCACTGCTCAACAGCCTCCACTAATTTAGACATGGAAGGGTTGAAAATAGAGCAATATATCTAGGCTTCAGCAACAGGGAAGGAGAAGAGAAAGATCTGCTTTCCTGCAGAAGTAAAGTAAGAGAGACAGAGGGGAAGAAATGGTGAGCTATTATCTTATACTCTCGGGCTGTGAATTAGTAAAATTCATTCCTTCATCTGAATGAAATGCAGCTACCTCTGGTACTGCAACTCATGAAACCTCTCATCGCCAAGTCACAGTATGGAAGGAACACTTTGCTGATCGAAGCAGCAAGTGAAATTTTAGGTAAGCCAGATGCAATTGCCTAAATTGGAAAGTGACACCAATCTTCATGCCTTTTGAGCCACATGCCACAGACTGAGAGCTAAGTCACACGCATACACATACCCCAAAACTACAGTCATCCACACATGGCATGGGGCTCCACGTCTCCCAAGCATGCTGACTCACTGACTAGACAGAAGGGGAGGAGAAAAGAGAAGAGGGGAGCAGAAGAGTAGAAGAGGCAAAGGAGAAGAGAGAGGGATAAGGAAGTTGAAGATGGGTGGGAAAGAGAAAGAGAAGGACAAAAGAAGAGAAGAAAGACTGCAAGAGGAAGAAACTAAAATAAGAATAAGGGTCAGGGAAAAATGAAGACTATTAGCTGCTAAGATTTTTGCTCTAATGCCCAAGTGGCCAAATGCTAATACAAGACAGTCCTTGAGAATTTCTGAGGTCAGGGTTTTGTTTTGTTTTGTTTTGTTTTTTTCAGAGAATTCTGAAAAGAAAATTCTGGTTTCAATAATCATCTTCCAAGTTTCTCTGGTTTTTGATTATTCTTGCTGTGCCTCCATCACCAAGCAAGGAACCAGAGCCTAGGGCTCTCCCAGTGAGAAGGGGCCACCCGACACGACACCGACACCGTCCTGGCCTCAGGCCTCAGGTCTGGACTCAGCCCAGAGCCACAGAGCTTCAGCTCTAGCATTTCTGCCCATTAGCTTACTCTTCCTCCAGGCAAACACAAGGCCTGCTCCTGCCTCTCACCCCTCCACAACACTCCCCTGGGCATCTGCACAGCCTAATGGGCAGTCTACCAAAAAGCTGAAAGCCTGGTGAAAGTTTGTGCCAAGCTAACAGTATCCTCAGTCCTTCCACAAGTATGTTCATGGTGAGCTTGCAGCAGAGAAAAACAGTTGGTCACATTTTCCACATCTGGCTGAGACTGGAAATACTACCTTCTCTCCTGCTACCATCCAGGCATCTCCTATACCTCACATCACACCACTGGTTGGTTGTCAGTCTGTCATTCACCTGTGCAATGCTTCCCCAGGCTGCCCTTTTTCCCAGTGTCACTGACACTGCCCTGGCTAGGGCCTTCGTTGTTTCTCAGGTCATCAGCTAAACTGCCATTTGATTGTTCTCCTGGTCCCCCATTGGCATGCTGTGTCTTCCAGCACACCCCTCCCCTTCCTCCTAAATCAAACATGCTTGGGGTCCAGGAATCTGTGTTTTCTTTTCCTTTTTTCCTTCAACTTTTATTTTAAGTTCTGGGGAACATGTGCAGGATGTGCAGGTTTGTTCCACAGATAAACATTTGCCATGATGGTTTGCTGCACAGATCAACCCATCACCTAGGTATTCAGCCCAGTATCCATTAGCTATTCTTCCTGATGCTCTCCTTCCCCCCGCCCCACCCCAGGCCCCGACAAGCCCCAGTGTGTGTTGTTCCCTGCCATGTGTCCATGTGTTCTCATCTTCAGCTCCCGCTTATAAGTGAGAACATGCAGTGCTTGGTTTTCTGTTCCTGCATTAGCTTGCTGAGTATAACAGCTTCCAGCTCCATCCATGTCCCTGCAAAGGACATGATTGCGTTCCTTTTTATGTCTGCATAGTAGGGAATCTGTTTACTCAGGTAAATCTGATGCAGTCAGAGCACAGTTGAGAATCACCGGGGGGGATTCATCCTTCACACAGCTGTAAATTATCTCCAGGATTCACGTTTTGCTCTCTCTTCCCTGGGGCTGCAGTACGACTTTTGTAGGCCCTAGGCATTTTTACCTTCATGGACCTATTCCTCTATTAACAGGAAAATATATATATATATATATAT
>NW_016806642.1:4076811-4091390 GCF_001698545.2 Rhinopithecus bieti
GGAGAATATATATATATATATATATATATATTTTAATGACCGCATTTGAATAAAGGTGAATTCATTATTGTTATACTCATTTATTTTATTCTGATTTTTAAAGCCAATTAAAATGTAAACATTTTTGTGGACCCTAAAATTATTGTGGTGCCTAGACACTGTGCCTACCAGGTAAGTCAGCCCTACCTTACCCCTGTCCACAAATCTTCAGTGGCCTCCCAATCCCTGCAGAATGAAGTCCAACCTCCTCAAGCAGACTCACCCTAACCTGGGTCTTATCTTCCCAGCACCATCTGCTATAGCACCTCCCACCCATCTGGGCTCCAGCTTCAAGCCTAAATGCAATTCTCTCAACATACCATGCACTATGATGCCACTGTGCATTAGCCCAAAGCCGAAAACAAGTTTTCTTTCCTTCTTTCCCTACAGATTTCTGGCTCAAATATCAGCTTCCACCATGGCCTTCCTTAGTCTTCCGGGTTAAAATTATGGCTCCTTCTTCTGTGCCCCTATTGCACTTTATATAGCTATTATTATACTATTCACCCTGCCTTTTGTCAAATATCTCCAATTCTAATTGCACTTTTTTCACAGCATAACACTTCTAAAATCAGGAAGTGGCTTACAATGTATGCCAAACACACGTGCCAGCTACCAGGTAGAGTACTACACCACAATACACCAACAGTTAATTTTCTGCACATGCAAACTAAACACTGCACAGGAGGCACTGGCTCATCCAGTTGCTTCCTTGGTGGTGATATTTGCACTGTTAATACCACATTTCAATTTTAATTTAAAGTTTCTATCTCTAGCACTTTTAAAACTATGTTCTGGTGTATTATTGCAATAAAAAGATATTTTTTGCATCTAGACTATGGCCCATGACATCTCAGATAAAGTAACTAAAGGTAGTAGAAATTGCCAGATCCCTTTGCACATGTTATGGAACTTCCTAATTCTTAGACCGTGAAGAACTTCTCCTCAGATACTGAGCTACTCTGTCAAAGCTTCCAAGTAACTTTCAGGAATAGCTGTTTAATATAAAAGAACTGTAATTTAGTTTTTTCAGAGTTACATATTTCGCAACAAGGAAATGCACAATCTAAACTCCAGGATTCTTCATCCATCTCAAACATAGCTTTTTTCCAAAAGGAGTTCAAGATGGTGAGCACAGATTTAAAAAAGCAGTAAGTTAGCACTAAGCTTATATACAACTGCAGATGGCCAAAGATGATACAAAGAACTTTTAATATTAAACCTGAAAATGGCTAATATTAAAACTTAATGATATCGATTAAGAAATAGACAGATCTATAGATAAAAGTCATCTATTGTCAGTTCATTAAAAGAATCGTATACATTTTGAGTTCCCTTTTTTGGCTAAAAAAGTTACCTTTATGATGAATCATACGGTAGATTGTATTTGTTGGTCGAAAAAGCACAATCTTTTGGTAAGCTAATTCTTTCTTGACATGTCTATATTAGAAAACTGTTAAGGGTCTAGGCTATACGTTAACCATCTTTCTTTCACTTCCAGTGTCTTTACATATGAAAAAATGCTCATTACTGAATTGGTCTAGCTTTTGACCAATAGTTACATTTCTCTCAAACCTGGCCTCACTTCTGTTAAAACCTAGCTGTACGCTTATTTTTAGATTTGGATGGGCATATTTCATTATAAATGCCCTTTTAAAAATTCAAAATCCGTTCATGCTTTTGTGCATTCAACAAGTATTTATCAGACTCCTAATAAATGCCAAGCAATGACAAGACTACAAAGGCAAATAAGACCCAGCCTTGCTCTGAACTTTACTTACAGACTAGAGGGACAGACAGGCCAGGCAGCATATCACAACTCAATGTGATGAGAGCTGTGATAGGGAAGTAAAGGCTGCTGAGGAGCATGGAGAATGACCATTGCATGCAGCTTGGGATTAAGGAATACTTAAGCTAAACCCTGAAGAATGAATAGGAGATAATCTGGAAAAGTGGGCATCTAGGGGTCTATGGGATAAGTTGGCCTCAGTTGAGGGAACAGTGTATGCAAAAACATAAAGATGGAGGTGCAGACTGGGGAGGGGATCTACCAGTGGAGAGACAACAAGTTTTGTTGGGCCAGCTTTCAGAGGTGCCACAAACAGCTTCTGATGTCCTGTTAAGAATACCCTGGACTTTATCCTAAGAGCAGTGGGGATCCATTTTCATTTGCAAGCTATTTTTCCAAAAACACATAATGCTTCATCAATTATATTGTTCTGTCAGTGCTGTGTCAAGTCTTAATCAGTTTTATTCAGTGCTGTTTTTGCTCTGTCTTCATTTCCAGTGTTTTTAAATTATTTATATTTAAGTGAAGAAAACATATTTGTACTTCCACGGGATTAAAAAACAACTGAACTCGTTTTGGTTCTCTCAATCACTCCTATTTTTCCTTGCCTCAGAGAAAGAAGCAAATAAAAAAAAATTCCCTACTAAATTCTTCATTTGCAATCATATGGGCCTTTCTCTATGGCATTTTACTCAATATAGACTAAGTAGAGCCTGTGTAACCTCACGCAACTTGCTTAACCTCTCTGTGCCTTAGTTAACTATAAGACGACAGTTAGTATCACCTACCTTATAGGATTCTTATGAGGGTTAAATGTGATACCATATGCATAGTGTTTAGCATAATCTCTGAATTATAATAATTAAATTGTAGCTATTTTTGTCACTAAGCATTATTGAACAATGTACATATATGTACATGGTTAAGCTTTGAATTTGTATTTTATTATAATTCTAATGGCATACATATACATATATGTATAAAGCATATATATTAACACACACTTATGTTGTATGTTGAAAGTCTTTCCAGAAACTTTTAGTAGGAGTTATCTCTGAGGCAAGGACCTAAAGGATCAGGGAGGGGAGAGAGCACTTTATTTTTCTCATTTTATTCCTTTCTATAATCTCTAATTCTTTTTTAACCTTTTATAATAAAATTTGGTGAAAACCCCTGTTGGGCAAAATCAAAAAAAAAAAAAAAACATTATTCTCAAAGCTTAGGATAATTATATGGAAATCATTTTATATAAAAAAAAAAGGGTATAGAACTTAGGCTTGCTTGGTCTAGAAAAGAGGAAAATTAAGACTAAGGGAGAATTAGTATCTGTTCTCAAAAATCTGTTGTCTGAGGGCTACCATGTGAAAGAAGGATTGGATATAATTTGTATCTAGAGAACAGAAAGGCTGATTTTGCCCAAATAGAAAGAACTCTGCACTGATGAGAACAGTTCAAAGATACTGCCCCAGTGGCAAAAGCTCCATCACAGAAAGTGTCCACCATTGGCTACCTGGCCAACTTTCTGAGATTTGGTTCCAGGGATTCCCCTTCCAAATCTGTGAAATCTGGCAGTCTCCAAGCATTTGAAATTTGAAACTTAGATTGACGTATCTTGTTCTGTTATCCAGTAACTGGTGCATTTTTAAATGATTATCCAGAAACATCCAAACTATACCCACACATTAAATAAGTTACATAAATTGGCTGGGCATGGTGGTTCACGCCTGTAATCCCAGCAGTTTGGGAGGCCGAGGCAGGCGGATCACCTGAGGTCAGGAGTTCAAGACCAACCTGGCCAACATGGCAAAACTCCGTCTCTACTAAAAATACAAAAATTAGCCTGGCTGGTGGTGGGTGCCTGTAATTCCAGTTATTCAGGAGGCTCAGGCAGGGGAATCGCTTGAACTAGGAGGCGGAGGTTGCAGTGAGCCGAGATCATGCCACTGCACTCTAGCTTGGGCAACAGAGTGAGACTCTGTCTTAAAAAATAAAAAAATAATAATAAATAAGTTATATAAATCAATTTTGCCTCCAACCTACAAGACCTTTCAATGGGCAGGTATTCTTAAGAAAGGATTATTAGTACTTATAAGTTTATTATACTTCCATGAAGCACACAGTCATCCAAACACATATCTCATAATGTTGAAACCTGGTTCAAAATGTGGATGCTGTGTTTAAACACTAACTAAAATAAAATTTGTTAAAGGCAATTTTTGTTTCCAACCAGATGCACACTACATGGTATTTTAGCATTGTTCATTATCCTTATTCTTTAAAAAGTATTAATATCTGTTTCTAGATTTTACTGGACTACTCTTTTCAGCTTGTCATTATGAACTTGGTAAATTAAGCCCAATATTGGAACACATTAGCAGCTCAATATTGAAAGTTCTGCTTTTGTGTTTCTACTTGCCCTGAAAAGTGGGAAGAGAAATAGGGGGTTTTCAGCTAATGAATTGGGGTAGTGCAGTGCCTTTGAGATATGACAGGATGACCTTTAAATGATGGCCTTTTCTAGAGAATAATTTGAATGAAGAGAAAGTGAGCCAGGGAAGGCAGAGAGCTCTGGAAGTCACAACTGGCTAGGAGACTGCTCTGGTATCTACCACTTGAGAGGCTGCTGACTTAGAAAGCCATTACATTCCTCTGAACATCTGACCCTCTTTTATCTAAAAACAGGGGGGAAATCAAAGTAGATAAAATTGTTTCCATTTCAAAATCAGTTGATATTGTGCCTACCCAAAAGCTTAGTTCAGTGGCGAAAACCTCAAACCTTTGAGTCAGAAGAAGACCTAAATCTGGTTGTCATTATCTATTCTACCTTTGACAGATCTCCTACCACCTCTGAGAATAAGTTTCTTCATATGATAAATTGAAAGGGCAAGATACAAAGTAAAGAAAAACTGCAAATGTATTTCTATATTGTTTTCAGCCTCAACTAATGATCTGTGGTAAGAATAGTTATTACGATTCCACTTTTATAAATGGGAACAGGCCAGGCATGGTGGTTCATGCCTGTAATCCCAGCACTTTGGGAGGGAGGCCGAGGGGAGTGGATTGCTTGAGCCCAGGAGTTTGAGACCAGCCTGGGCAACATGGCAAAAATCCTACCTCTACAAAGAAAAAAAAAATTAGCCAGGCATAGTGGTTCATGCCTGTAGTCCCAGCTACTCAGGAGGCTGAGGCAGGAGGGTCGTTTGAGCCCAGGAGGTCCAGACTGCAGTGAGCCATGATCACACCACTGCACTCCAGCCTGGGCCAATGGAGCAAGACCCTGTAATCACAGCACTTTGGGAGGCTTAGGGAGGCAGATCACTTGAGACCAGGAGTTTAAGATCAGCCTGGCCAACATGGTGAGAGCCCGTCTCTACTAAAAATACAAAAATTAGCTGGGTAGGGTGGTGCACACCTGTAATCCCAGCTACTTGAGAGGCTGAAACACAAGAATTGTCTGAACCGGGGAGGTGGAGGCTGCAGTAAGCTGAGATCGCACCACTGCACTCCAGCCTGGGTGACAGAGCTATCTGTCTAGAAAAGAAAAGAAAAGGATTACTAGGTTTTTCAATGAGTAACAATAATGCAGAGGTTTGATGCCAAGTCTCCAAGCACAGACACATGCTGCTTCCCTAACCTATTTAATAAAATTCTGGGGAAATGAAATAAGAGAATTGTCCAAGTGTTCTATTATAAACAGTCTTACAAGTTTAAGGTATTATTAAGATTAAGCTTTAAATTATCTAGAGAGATATCAACATATTTCTTTCCACTCATTAACATTTTTATCAGAGCAAAAGTCCCATAAACCACTGATCCTATTCAGCATGTCACAGTACAATCAGTTGAATAATTGGCAGATTACTGCCGCTTTCGAAATGATACATGAGCTTAATTAGATATACTAAACAACTGAATACATTTACACTGCACAGGCCACACTTTGAGGATCTCAGAAGAAAGAACTATAATTAGGCAAGACAGATATAGTTGTTCTAGTAAAAGAATCCTACTCTTAGAGTCCAATCCTTCATTCAAACCAAACAAATCACTCTCAGTTGAAAATATGCATCGAAATCATCGTAAGATACCCTGTACTTCTACAACAAAGCCACAACATCCCCCTAACAAAATATAGGAGTGAACGGTGGATAAGGGGAGGAGAAAAGGAATCCCTGCAGCCTCTTCACACAATGCCTCTTTGATCAAGTTTAAGAATCAATTCCTGGCAATAGCACTTTAGAGACAACAATATTCTTAATGAAACACTTTCCCACCACAACAGGTTACTAAAGCAATCCAATATTCTTCTCTCCACCTACTAAAAAACTCTGATTTAGTGAAAAAGACAATCCTCAAAAATCCAGGACTTACCACAGGCTGCTCTGTGTTACAGTTACTTGCCCCCACTGACAGTCCCCTAGAGGCCAGAAGGATCTCATTCACTACTGTGTCCCTCACAGTGCTTGGCAAATAGCTGTGCTCAGAAAATGTATCTTGAATTTATTCTACAATGTAACATATTTCAAAAACCAATTTCAACTCTTAAAAAAATAATCTCTATGAAAAAAGGAAAACACATGAATTTCATATTTCTTTCATTTTCTTGAAGTGAGGCTCTTTCACACTCATTTGGAATGTGTTTGTTTTCATTGCAATTGTTTACATGCTCACTACACGTAAACATTATTATGGTGGCATCATTCAGAGAACATGAATCTTTTTAAGATTTAAAGGAGATTACACCCAGTCAAAAGATGGATTACACTTTGATATATCACAGATATGAAAAAACATAAATTGAATAACCACGTACAACATCAATAAAAAAAAGTCCTGCCTGGGTGCAGTGGCTCATGCCTGTAATCCTAGCACTTTGGGAGGCTGAGGCGGACAGATCACCTGAGGTTAGGAGTGCAAGACCAGCCTGGCCTACATGGCGAAACCCCATCTCTACTAAAAGTACAAAAATTAACTGGGCACGGTGGCGGGTGCCTGTAATCCCAGCTACTCAGGAAGCTGATGCAGGAGAATCACTTGAACCCGGGAAACAGAGTTTGCAGTGTGCAGAGTTCACACCCCTGCACTCCAGCCTGGGCAACAGAGCAAGACTCCATCTCAAAAAAAAAAAAAAGTCCTGAAACCATCAATCCCTTGGGGATCATTTCAGTTTTATTTAAAGTGGTCTAAGAGAATGTCCCATCAATATCGTGGTTAACTTCAATAAGAGCCTGAATGAGTAGAATTTGCTTTCAGTCCAGGACATTTGAGCATCTGTGGACAATATTTCATCCCACTTTGGGACAAGGAAAATAGAAAATGATAGCCCAAGGAGAGCCATTACACAATTAAAATAAACAAGCATTTGTTTGCAAAGCAGCACATTTAAATTCAGCCTGATTTCATTACTGTTCAAATGACCCCATATGAATCTTTCCTCTGGAATCCTCAGTTGTCCAGTATTAAAGTTACCAATGTAGAAGCAACCACTGAGGACTTCAATTATAAATATCTCTGTAAACAATTCTCCGAACCTGATTCCCTGCAGAGGTAAGCAAATAGCTATAATAATACTCCTAGTCCAACATGGATATATTAAATGACTGTTTTGCTATTAAAATCGCAAATGCCAACAGCAGTTTCAAGAGAGGACTCTAACTTGCCAAAACGTTTTATAAAAGACAGTTGCAAGCCCAGATACAAAGTTTAGAGGAATTTCCATTGTCCCTACATGTAAAGGTTTATGAAATCTGTACACTCAATGCAAAAGGATAAACAAGATCAAAGCCAACACACGAAATAAATTTAATTGTGCAAACAGCAAAAGCTGTTTTAGTAAAAGAGCTCTAGATCCCAGGTTAAAAACTGCAGGAAAAAGGTAACATTAACCCTAGCAGACGGCTGAGTTAAGATGTGGCAGAGCTTTACAGAATTGCAAATAGCATCGGCATTGCAAGAATAACAATTGGAATAAATACCGTCTGCATGCTGCAAAAACAATCAACGCACTTGCTCCTTCACCTCTCCCCCTCATCCAGCTGGGCAGTGAAAGCAGCTGCCTCTCCCAGCCCTCCTCCCAAGCTGTTCTTCGCCCCACCCGCTCCCTTCTCTTCTCCACCCCTCCCCTCCTCCTTCCCTCCCCCTCCCCGCCCCCAGTTGCCGTATTCAACAGTCTAGAGAGATTAGGAGGCGCTCGCTACAGTCTCTGGGCCTCAGGACTGATCTAACGTTTTCTAGCTCCCTGGATGAGAGAAATTAGAGACTCGACACCCAGGTGGGATTAGAAGGCTTCGCCTCCAGCCCGGCTCTCTGGCAAACCGGGGCTGGGGTCCCCGGGGGGCCTCGGGCCGGGCGACTGGGAGGCTCTGGAGGCCGCGCCGGGCTCAGCGTTGCGCTCCCCGCGGGCAGCGCTACCTGAGCTGTCCATGGTGCTGGCGCGGTCCGGAGGCTGCCGGGCGGGACTCCGCGCCGCTGCCCCGGCGTTCACTCTCTGCTTGCCGCCAACCCCGCCGCTTCCCGCACTTAAGTCCCCGTTACTGTCCACCAGCTGCAAAGATTCATAACCATCGTTGCTGGTCTTTTTCCGGTAGCTCCCGAGGAGGCTCATGGGCAAGCCCGAAGAAGAGAGAAAATAATCAACCTGGGAAACGAAGGGGGAGATGGAAGGTGGAAAGGGCTGAAGAAGAAATTAAAAAAAAAAAAAATCAAGTGCCCGACATGACGCAAAGAGGAGGGAAAAGAAGGAGCGGCCACCGGAGAGGAGCTTCGCCGGGCGAGGCGAAGCCGCCGCCCTGAGCAGAGCTCGGCTTGGGGCGCCGGCAGAAGGGAGGGAGGGAAGGAGACGCGGGCGGGCGGGGGCGCGCGTCCTCGGGGCCAACGCCGCGGAGCCGCCCGGCCCCGCCGAGCTCCGGGCCCCAAGCCAGCACCTCCTGGCTGAGGAGTGCCCGGAAGCGATCCTATAGGTGTCGCCGCGTCGCCCCGCCGCGCAGCAGGGCAGCGCCAAAGCCGCTGGCCCGCGGGGAGGGAAGGAAAGGGAGGTAGGAGGGGAGGGGAGGTTCGTGAGGAGGGGGGTTGAAGGCGGGAAACGGGGCGGGGTGGTCGGGGGAGGGGACTACTACGACGAGGGTTGGGAGGGTGTGTTCGCACGCGTGTGGCAGAGAAGAAAGGGGCGAGGTATCTCGGCCTGCGAAGCTTTGAGGACCGGGGGTCTTGTGGTAAAATCCAGATACACCCATTTCATGCAACTTAGCCTGTTTTCACCGGAAGATTCCGCCAAAGCCACCAGGACGATAACCGTCCTAGAGAATTGACTTGTAACTCAATTCAACAGAAAAAGAAAGGATGTTAAGTGCCAGAATACATCTATGCTAGGATATAAAGGAAGAGCAATATTTTGCACATTCTCCAGAATAGGGATGATCCCTACGGGAGATATCAAAGAGTTGGATATTCTAATACTAGGAGGCAGCGTCCATTGTGCCTAGTGAGCAGATGGGACTGTTTAGAACTCTTTGTTGAGCGAATAAACTGAGGAGAAGGCAAGGTTAAGTCCGATGCAATTTCAGATCTGCCACCATTTACCTTAGGACCTGGAGAAAAGACTATTATCAGTTAGCTAGCTTGAAGGCCTGCTTGGGAAGCAAGATAGACGAGGATTTCTTTTCCCATCCTCTAGCCTCACCCCTTTTCTTTCATAATTCTGGCCAAAGAAAGCAGTCACTCATAATCAGAAGAGAATTTATCATGAAGTTAATTAAGCTGTGTACCTAATTTTGTATTTGTCATTGTGTATTCTTAAAAGAAGATTCCAACATTGTATAAGTTCTGGACCTTAACAAAACCTGGATAAACTCTGGTAAGTCTTAAAATGTAATTATCAGATGTTTATTTTCACCTAAAATAATAAGATTTTGAGGATTGCTCATTCTCATCAACTTAGGTCAAGATCAAGTAAAAATCTTGGTTAAAAATTATCATTTTCTCTATGAAAACTTGGAGGGACTAAGTGAGGAGCCTGTCAAAAGTCATTTGACAGAGTTTCCTCACCAAAACAAGAAAAAAGTACATGCATGTAAAATGTTACTTGAGCCCATACACATAGCCAGCTGTGCTTTCTTCTCATCTTACATGGTTTTCTCTTGCTGTCCTTATTTCAATCACCTAAGGACACAAAATCAAACAATAGCATCTAAGAGACTTCAGTCCAGATCATTTGGGTCTCAGAAGGTTTCCTGGAAGCTCTAGCTCTACACAGGTCTACATAAAATAAATTGGACTAAGAGACATTCTCCTGTACAAGGATCACCTAAACACAGATTCTTGTAGGAAGAGCATGAATCAGAAGAAGTCCAAAGAAATGTTTTCTAAATCCTTCCGGTCCTTCTGGAGAAACCTAAACTTCCTGGCCAGCTGCTTTCCCAACTGCATTCTTTGATGAAGGTATGTTGTGACCTGAATTGCAAATCAGAGTTAATGCTCATTTATAACAAAATCAAACAACCTAAATGGTGGCAGGAAAACTGTAATAAAATTTTAAAACAAATGTTTATACTTTCAATTTTCCAAATCTGTCAGATTGAACTATTTTAGTTACTTGATTAAATAATTCTGTAAAGTCTAGTAAATCTTTTCCCATAACATCTTAAATAATCTTCCTCTGTACTTTTTCTTTTAATTCATTACTGACACACAGGGAGAGTAAATACCTAGTGTTCATCATATGCCCTAACAAATGCTGGACTATAATCATTGGATTAATAGAATTTAGAACCAGCCTGAGTGACAGATTGAGACCCTGTCTCAAAAATAAATAAATAAAGAGAGGATCATTTTGAAAAGTGAAAATTATTATTTTCAAAAGAGCACTTTCAGTTATTTTGCTCAATTTCAACTTGCAGACATATTGCTGAAATAAATTACAGATGAGACATATATGCCTTTGTGTTTTCAATATCTATCTCTGGAGTTTGCAAGTGTAAAGAAAATATGAATGGGCTATAAGAATTTTATTTTATCTTTACACTTAATATAAATAAAGTCAATCAGGATAACTATTAATAATCCTACAAAATTGAAGATACAAGGAGCATATTAAGGCAGGAAAATACAATAACTAGGAATAACTAGGTTAATTTACGACAGCCTAAAAACTAGGGCTTGGGCCTAAATTTGGATATGCACCAATTTCAACATTAAAATTTTCTTTACTGTGCTAAAGATCAAATTCATATACTTATCAATGAATATCTCACTGTTCTACTCCATAAAGCAAGCATGAGTAATTATATAGAATTAGATTAGTACCTAACATATATATATGTGTTTGTGTGTACCTAACATAGTTAGGTATGTTATATGTTAGGTATATACATGTTAGTACCTAACATATATATATGTGTGTGTGTGTGTATGTGTATATATATAGAGAGAGAGAAGAGTAGTACTTAACAATTGTTCTCTATTACTATTATTGGTCTGTCTTGGGTGCAGCTCTATGCTCAGTGCCTGGCAATCTTAGTTTTTCCCATGGGAAGAGCTCAATAAAGGCTAAGTATTATTTTTTCCAGGGATATCCTAATGGAAAATTGTCTTTGTAATTTTGAATGAGAATTTGGGCTTAAGGGAGGTGGCACTGGTCAAACCCAAGGTGAACATTTAGAGCCTAACTCTTGGTTTTCCAAACTCAAGATTACTTCATAATTTATCTCAAAAATACTACATCATACATGAGACAACGGCAAAGGATAAGATGCCCTCTTTTGGGGACAGCAATCATTCCCTTTGTCTTTTCTCTTGCTGCCTTCAGATGCTTTATTAATTTGATGAAGATTAGTCACACTGAGGAATACTGAGGAACCAGGCTCTATTTCACCCTATACACACCTCATTTCAAATGCTGTCCTGTCAAAGCGAATGCCACATCACTTTTGGGGTGGGCTAAGAGATCAAGGTATGTATGCCATGACCTATGTAGGATTTTGATCTGTGATTTTCATTTCCTGGGAATATAAAACATTGATTAAGATTAAAGTTGCTGGCTAGGCACCGTGGCTCACACCTGTGGTCCTGGCACTTTGGGAGGCCAAGGTGGGCAGATCACAAGGTCAGGAGATTGAGACCATCCTGGCTAACACGGTGAAACCCTGTATCTACTAAAAATACAAAAAATTAGCTGGGCGTGGTGGCAGGCGCCTGTAGTCCCAGCTACTTGGGAGGCTGAGGCAAGAGCATCGCTTGAACCCAGGAGGTGGAGCTTGCAGCGAGCCGACAAAGCGAGACTCTGTCTCAAAAAAATAAAAAGAAGTTGCCTATGATTGATTCTTAGTTCCAATGACTCTTGGCTCTGTGACTTTGGGCAAGTTACTTAACCTCTCTGCCTCACTTTTCTCCTCTGTGAAGTGAGGATTACAGTAATGCCATCATAATAATGTAATAGTGAGAAGTAAATTAGTTCCTAACATATAATAAGTGCTTAACATATGCTATCTATTATTACTATCATTCCACTTCTTTTAAAATGTCACTTTTCAAAATGCAACTTCCTATCTGTAAAATTAAGCTAAAATCTGCCCAACTTACCTAAGAGATTTGTTATCATTATGACATATGATAACACAAAAGCACTTTGTATAATGTGAACTTATTGTTCTGCCTTGAGTTACTAAATATTCACATGTATGTATTTCCTATTGGATTTGGACTCTTTGAGGGCAAAAATCCATATTTTGTTCATGTTTTTGTCCCCCATGACACTCCAAAGAGCACCTCACTTTCATTAGATATTGAGTAAATATCTACTGAATTAATGAACAAACAAAAATGTCATGGCATTACCTAGTCCAGTGATTTAAACTATATGCTGTAGCCGATGAGTAAATTATAAAGTATTTTCATAAAAATGAAATAGGTTGGAAAACATCAGAGTTTGGAACACAGTAAGAAATTGTTTCTTAAAATATTGTTTTGGGTTTGTGTGATATGTATGAGTGTGTATATGTTTCTGCTCAGGAATGATATAAATGTATTTCTCACTGTGTCCTGATAATAAATGTTTGAATGTCTATGTTATGGGACAATCTCTGGTACTAAGAGGTTCTAGTGTTCCCAATTATGAACGTCCTATACACTGTGACATCTGAATTCATTTGGCTTGGACCACAAAGAGTTTTGGCTAAGCAGACAGTAAATGAAGCCAGAGCTTCTACTCTGTTTTCTCTGTTACAAATATATTATGATCAGGTTTCTAAAATGCATCTCTTCAACTTTCTGTTTTAACAAACATAAATCAATACACAGTATTGAAACTTACTTTTGCAATGTGCCTGAGGGCCCTAATCCAGATTATCTCCTTATTGAACAAGGCCTATAGATATACACAGTGCAAGGCACTCAAACTGGGTAACATCAAGCTATTTCTGACTCCCAGACATGTTTTGTCATCCTGTACTTCTTAAAATGAAAAACATTTTAGTTTAGATACCTTTACAGAGGGTATATAGGCTCCAGTCTGAGGGTCATAGTTCACTACTACTTCCCAAGGTAGAATACTCAGCCTCCTCCACTCATTCCTACTACCAATTAGCCCTTGCAGGCATTTGAGTTTGACACCTGCAGTGCAGTGGCAAAAGCTTAAGGAGAAGTACCACCAAGAAAGATGCCAAAAGACACATCTTTAGGCCACAGTCCAGAAGAAAGTGGAACAGACTGAGAATCCTCTCCTGACTCTGCTCTTAATCAGCAGGGTGGCCTTGATCCATTCTCCTTCTCTCAGCAGTAAAATCGAAGATGTTGAAATGCATGGTTCTCTTGAGTTCTCAAAACTTTAATTGTCATTTCCTTCTCTCCTCCAAATGATGTCCACAGGGGAAAACCATAGGCATTTAAATGCTACAGTTTGCTGTGTCCCAATTAATCAAGGTTTTGCTGTAAAAATGCATGCATAAATAGTAGCAGCTGTCAAGAGCGACATATAAAGCAACACACAAGAGAGAAGAGGAGGTATGCTGGAAAAAATCAGCTGAGCTGATGGATGACATTTAACCAAAGAAAATCTGAACTATTCCTATAATGTTTCTTAGGAGTGGGGATATCTGTTCTTGGTGCCTGATGGGGTTCTGAGTCTTATTAGAAAACAGGACAAATTTCCCAAGTAGGGCATTTTCTTAAAAAAAGATAATTCAATATCATGAAACCTTCATGAAACCTTTCCTCGAAGCTCTAATAGTAATAAAAATAACTGCCATTGATTATTTATCATTTGCCAAGTGCCTTACCTACCTTAAATCTACAGATTCTATTCTTATTTTGAGGCAGACATGGAGAGGTTAAGTAACTGGCCCAGGGTTACACAACCATCAGTTAGAATTCAAACTTCCATCTTTCTGATCATGCTTTGGCCACTGCGGCAGCCTAAAGAGGCAATTCCACTAATCAAAGTGAAAGCTGAAGGACATTTAGGTCATTCCTTAGATCTGACCTGCCTTACTAAGTGTGGTCAGTGGAAAATGGTTTGGGCAACTTATGAAAATTGCCCTTGCTTTACCTCCCACATGGCAGGTTCTGCTCAGTGAAACCTGAAAGTTTTCAATTAATGTAGCCTCCCAATAAGCAATCTTGTTTTGTAAACATTGCTTAAAAGACTTTTTATGTTGTACTCCTAAAAAAATGGAATTTTGCTATTCTTGGAAATTTAAAATCACTAGAAGGGGAAAAAATTCTCATTAAAAGCAAGTTCCTAACTAAAAAAAAAAAAAAA
>NW_016806642.1:4091527-4125574 GCF_001698545.2 Rhinopithecus bieti
AATGTAGCCTCCCAATAAGCACTCTTGTTTTGTAAACATTGCTTAAAAGACTTTTATGTTGTACTCCTAAAAAAATGGAATTTTGCTATTCTTGGAAATTTAAAATCACTAGAAGGGGAAAAAATTCTCATTAAAAGCAAGTTCCTAACTAAAAAAAAAAAAAAAGTTTGACCTCTATTGTGTTTGCACACATAGATGTGTATAAATAGGTGCGTCTGTAGATTAAAGAGACGTCAAGGTATGGCAGAAAAACCACTAGCTTTTGGAGGAAAATTCCAACTGTGTTTGCTTGTAAATGTGGATGTGTATAAATATGTGTGTGTGTAGATTAAACAGACATCAAGGCATGGCAGAAAAACTACTAGCTTTTGGAGGAAAATTACAACTATGTTTGAGTCCTAGACCTGTTATATGCAGTTTCCTATAATCTGCTTAACCACTCAGCCACATTCCCTTTCTATGCAGTGGAGGAAACTACCTGTCCTTCCACACACGAAGAATCAAATGAGGCTGGGCGCAGTGGCTCACGCATGTAATCCCAGCACTTTGGGAGGCTTAGGCAGGCAGATCACCTGAGGTTGGGAGTTTGAGACCAGCCTGGCCAACATGGTGAAACCCCGTCTCTACTAAAAAAATAATAAAAATAAAATAAAATAAAAAATAGCCAGGCGTGGTGGCATAAGTCTGTAGCTCCAGCTATTTGGGGGACTGAGGCAGGAGAATCACTTGAACCCGGGAGGCAGAGGTTGCAGTGAGCCGAGATCATGCCACTGCACTCCAGCCTGGGTAACAGAGGGAGACTCGGTCTCAAAAAAAAAGAAAAGAATCAAATGAGGCACATGGAAGCACATAATAAACACTAAAGCCCTATTTAAATACTGCATTTTATCAAATCTAAGAAACTATCCATTTTAAGTCACAACATAAAATATGCTACTAAAGAAAGTATGACATACTATCAATCTTAAGATACCTCAAGATTTCTTAAATGTTAATATGTTAAAAAAAACTTTTATAATTATGTAACAAATGTTATTATTTGACTGTATATTAGTCTGAGAATATATTTACCAATTTATAATTCATGTGTTTTGAGCAACTCTGGCAGGTGAAGACAATACCCATCATGTTTTACCAGGTCTAGCACAGTGCCTGCCAAGTAACAGGTGCTCAGTAAGTATCTGCTAATTGAATGAAAATACCAAAAAAGTTTATTTTGGAAGCCATCTTTAGTTTACAGGAAAAATTGCTCTGGTTTCTTTAATGAGGTCACTTAAAAAACACATTTCCATTTGCTAACATTTAACTTATCCTTGACTTTTCAAGGACATGCTCATAGTATAATGTTTGCCTTAGTTCATTTTGTGCTGCTATAATAGAATACAGGAGACTGGGTAATTTACAAAGAGCAGAGATTTATTTCTCACAGTTTCTGGGGCCAGGAAGTCCAAGATCAAGGAGCCTACATCTGGTGAGGGCCTTCGTGCTGCGTCATCCCATGATAGAAGGCAGGAGGGCAAGAGAGGATGAGAAAGCAAGAGAGAGCAAAGGGGTTGAGGGGGAGGCAAACTCACTTTTATCAAGAGTGCACTCCCATAGTAATGGCATTAATCCATTAATGAGGGTGGAGCCCTCATGGCCTAATCACCTGTTAATGGTACCACCTCTTATTACTGTCAGAATGGCAATTAAATTTCAATATGCGTTGTGGAGGGGATATTCAAACCATAGCAATGTTATACTGTGATATATATATTTTATATATATGTATATAAAATCCACAGTTCCTGGCTCATAACTCCCATAACCCTTGACAAAGTAAACAAAATCTCTCTCTCTCTCTTTCTCTCTCTCTTTTTTTCTCTCTCTCTCTTTCTGATGTTCTCCCTCCCTACTTTCACCTGTCCAAGGCAGGACTCTTATCTGATTGTGGGTCATAAGACCCTTATCCCAGAGGGTGTCCTGCCCCATCCCTGAGGGAAGAAATGCTGCACAGAGAAGGCAAATAGAGTCTAAAAAGGCCTTAACGGGTTTAGATCATATACTTTTTGTCCATGAATCACATTTTAACACAGTTGTTCAAGCTTCAATCATGCCTACCCAATGAAGTCTTCATACAAGGCCCAAGAGGACAAGGTTTGGGGACCTTCCAGATAGCTAAGTGGAGGTTCCTGGAGGATGGTGCACCCAGAGAAGGCATGGCAGCTCGGCATCCCTTTCCCTGTATCTTTGTAATGTGTATTACAACCCAATAAACGTGTCTCCCTGAGTTTTTGAGTGGAGCCACTCCAGCAAATTAATCAACCCAAAGAGGGGATCACAGGAACCCAAACTTGAAGCTGGTTGATCAGAAGTTTTAGAGGCCCAGACTTGCAACTGGTGTCTGAAAGTGGAGGTGGTAGGTTGGGGGAGCAGTTATGGGGACTGTGTCAGTGGTACCTGATGCTATCTCCTGGTAGATAGTTTCAGAATTGGAGGACACGCAGCTGGTGTCCACTGCAGAACTGATTGTTTGCGGAGGAAAAAGTACCCATTTGGTCACAGAAGCCTTTAATCTGTGTTGATTGTTGTTGTGAGAAAATAAGAAAAAGCACTTCGAGTGTTTTTCCACACACAGATACACCTACATTACTGTTTCAAGAGTAACTCATGGAAACATCAGTCCTTTTCATATGTCATTTTACAAGTAGGAAAACGTCAGCTTCTCAAGTGAGCTGAAGACTATGATGGGCTGGTTCTGTGATCAACTGCTCTCAGTCTTGAAGAAAACACTGAAAATTTTTGTGTAGTAAGTAGTTCCCCGAAGTCAGCTGCAAACCAACACTGAAGTAAAAGTTTTCCTAAATCCTGGATAGTCCCATGTTTGGCCCTGAGCCCATCATGTGTGATTTTATGTTCAAGATCCTTAAAATCTGGATGCTTCTTTTTGTAACTCCATTGTGCCTAACAGGATACTGGGCCACAGGGCATGTAGAACTTGGGGCAAATCCTCTATGATGGTGATGCAGAAGGCAGTCACTACCCCAGACACAGGTGGAACAAATTCTTGGGATGCTGAGTCTCCAGAGCACCAAATCACTGCTGCTCACTTGACCACATCTAATTAGAGGGAAGGAACTAGCATTTTCTGATGCTAGTTACTAGCATTAGTAAACTAAGTGCATTGGTTTTTCATGTATTTATCCATTCGAATGTGAAAGGTTTCATGAGAAGGATTACCACACCCAAAGAGATTAAAACTCTAGAATGCAGCTGAGTGTGGGCTAAGCAGTGATTGCTAGTGATCCTCAATATTGCTCTCCATCTTCTATGATTCCATGCCCTTTAGCTGGGCATGTGGCCACATAGTATAAATATTTTTCAGTCTCTTTCATGTCTTGGACCTGCCACATGCAAGTTTTCTATAATCCAGTAGGTGCATACATAGGACTAAGTTGTAGCCATTGTAATTACAAGCAAAAATATGTGCAATTTCTGGTATGGATCCTTAAAAGGGAGGGTAGGTGGTATGTCCTTCCAATCCTTTTCTCTTTCTTCTAGTTGGAATATGGAGCTCCAGCAGGTACTTGGACCATGAGTTAACCTTGAGGGTAGAAGACATTCACAATGAAGCAGTAAAACAGAAGAACTCCGAGCTCCAGAGAGCCCTAGCAACCCTAGACTGATTATCTCTAGATTACTTAGAGGTGAGAGGAAAACAAGGTACTTAGTTATTAATTTTGCCACTGTTATTTTGCTTTTTTCTGTTATGTGCATCCAAACTAACTGAGGTACAAACTGCCACCATTAACCACTGGATTTCAGATTTTTTTTCTTTTTGCTTTCTTTTTTTTTTTTTTTTTTTTAGACAGAGTTTTCACACTCTTGTTGCCCAGGCTGGAGCACAGTGGCACAATCTCGGCTCGCCTCCCGGGTTCAAGCAGTTCTACTGCCTCAGCCTCCCAAGTGACTGGGATTACAAGCACACACCATCATGCCCAGCTCATTCTTTTGTGTTTTTAGTAGAGACGGGCTTTCACCATGTTGGCCAGGCTGGTCTTGAACTCTTGACCTCAGGTGATCCACCTGCCTCGGCCTCCCAAAGTGCTGGGATTACAGGCATGAGCCCCTGTGCCCGGACACTTTCAGATATTGATTTACAACAATATTTACTAGGAATTACATGTTCATGTGGTCATGGACAAATTTGGTAACTTCTCTAAGCCTCTGTTTTCTCATCCATAAAATACTAATAAAAACAGAGTAGTTATTAAAATTGCATAACATAAAGCACATAAAGAGCTTAGCATAATGCCTGGCATATAGTGAGGGTTCAATGAATGCTATCTATTGTGTTATTTGTTGTCATTGTCCTTCAACATAGCTGAGTCTATTGTGTCTGACTCCAAAGCCAGTGATCACTCCATCTCATCCTGCTATCCAAGGGCTGCCTTTCAGGACAGACCCAGCCCAGAGATGTGGACCCCTGACTCTGCTATCAGTGAATTCCCTAGTACAGCTATCCCTTCCTTTGGGTGTAATTCTCTTTCTTTGATCTACCTGCATGATCTCAATACAGTCTAGAATATTTTAAGCCATCAAAGGTGATACAGAGCTTAAAGCAAAATGTCAGTGTTATGACACAGTGGTTCTAAGACTATTAGCTTCAATATGGCCAAATGAGAGTCTGACTCATTTTCTATTTGTGCTAAAAGTAAACTTAGGTAATAAGTGGGGGCATTTTTATTTTATTATTCTATCTTTTTACTTTCTATTAGGGAAATTTTCAAACATATTCAAAAGTAGGGAAAATCATATGATGGACTCTGTATGTATCACTCAGCATCAACACTTACCAAGTTGGTCCACTTCTCCATCATCCGGGAAAGACACTGGTGTTGATGCTGACATCCCTATCAAGGACAATAACTATCATGGCTCTCAGTGCCTTGATATAACGTGGGATGTGTGGCCTTCTGGCCAAGCATCTGTGATTTCATATTGTTGGAGCATTCATTATATCCCTGCGGGTTGCAGCTCTCTGTAAGTTTGCTGTGGCCTGACCAAGAAAGAAGGCATATGCAGATTTCTACAGAAATGATAATTGCAGATTTCTACAGAAATTACAATTCCAGTAAAGAATTTGAGATGAGGAAGGCTAATATCTCTCAGAGTACAAAGTGATTTTGGAACATAAAGTATTTCTTTGGGTTGAATTACGTAGAAGTTTGTCACTGTACCTGTGTTCCTGAACTACTTGTGAAACATGAATATGTGGGCTAAGAAATTGTTTATCATAATAAATAATTAACAAACACTTCGAACAGTAAAAAAAAAAAAAAAAGTCGTGGTCAGTCTTTTTTCACATGTATAGACCCCTAACTACTACTGTTAAGCAAATTCCAGACTTCATAATTTGGGGGGAGTAACGATCAGATTTCATCTGTACTAGAATCGTGGCAAAGTACCATTCCACCTGCTTGCTGAGAAGCCAAAGCTGTTCCCTAACCAGTTTCTCTTCAGGAGACTGTCAAAGGAAAATGCATGCCTTCCCATTTCCTTTTTTTCCAGTAAAAACAACGTATCATTCATTCAGCTTCTTGTCCTCACCTCACCTCCCACCTTCACCCACCCTAGACCCACAAAACATGCCTCATTTTCAAGTACTAGTTGTAATCTTAGGCCTTGCTGCCCAACAGATCTCAAAATCAGCATGGAAGTAATGTAACCATCCAACTAGTTCACCTTGCCCGCTGCCCAGATAAGAGCTGATTTATCAAGACAGGGAATTGCAATAGAGAAAGAGTGTAATTCACGCAGAGCCAGCTGAACGGGAGATCAGTTTTATTACTCGAATCAGTCTCCCTGGAAAATTCAGACACTAGGGTTTTTTAAAGGATGATTTGGCACGTAGAGGTCCAGGGAGTGGGGAGTGCTGATTGATCGGGTCAGAGATGGAATCACAGGGGGTCAAAGTGGGTTCTTCTTGCTGTCTTCTGTTCCTGGGAGGGATTGCAAAACTGGTTGCACCAGATTACCAGTCTGGGTGGCGCCAGCTGGTGCCTCAGAATGCAAGGTCTGAAAAACATCTCAGACCAATCTTAGGTTTTACAATAATGTTACCCTAAGGAGCAACCGGGGAGGTTCAGAACTTGAAGCCGCTAACTACAGGACTCCTAAACCTACATTTCTAATCTTGCAGCTAATACGTTAGTCCTACATGGGCAGTCTGGTTCCAGGCAAGAAGGGCTGTTATCATCTTTGTTTCAAGGTTTAACTAAGTTCCTCCCAAACTTAGTTCAGCCTGTGCCCAACAATGAACGAGAGCAGCCTGAAGGTTAGAAGCAAAAATGGAATCATTAAGTCAGATCTGTCACTGTCATAATTTTCTCACTGTTATAATTTTTACAAAGGCAGTTTCATTAAGTTTTGCCAAAATAGAAGAAATGTATGGACTACTAAAGCTGGAGGGAGTTATGAATTTCTTACCTTTCAATTTAAAGATAAGAAAATTGAGACAGAAAAATGGAAAAATTGATTCACATTTTAGTTTTCTAAAATGCAGATCTAATTATGTGACTCAGTTGCTTAAAACTATTCAAGGTTTCCTATCACCCTCAGTCAAAGGTAGTCAGCATAATGGACTCTGCATTCTAGGTCCAGCTAATTTCCCTCAAGACTCAGCCCCCAGCCTTCACCACTTTCCCCTTCCCAACCTCTTTCTAAGTCCAGACAAAGAGCTTTGTTGTGATCCCCCACCTGGCCAATCCCAGCCTGCCCTTCAGATCCCTAAGTGGATAGCACTTCCCAGGATATCATCCAATTTCTCAAAACCACATTTGATATCATTTTATGAGGTCCCGTAGAACATTCTACATCGCCTAACATAGCACTTACAACATGCCACACTGAAATTGCCTGTTTAAATGTATGACTTCCCACACCAGACTGTAAGCTCCATGATGGCAGGGCCATATTTGGTACCTAACTCCATGCCTGACACAGGGTAGATGCCTGATAAAGATGTGCTGAATGAGGCTGGGCGCGGTGGCTCACTCCTGTAATCCCAGCACTTTGGGAGGCTGAGGCGGGTGGATCACAAGGTCAGGAGTTCAAGACCAGCCTGGCCAACAGAGTGAAACCCCGTCTCTAATAAAAATACAAATAATTAGCCGGGCATGGTGGTGGGTGCCTGTAGTCCCAGCTACTTGGGAGGCTGAGTCAGAGAATTGCTTGAACCCAGGAGACGGAGGTTGTGGTGAGCCGAGATCGCACCACTGCACTCCAGCCTGGGTGACAGAGCTAGACTCCGTCTCAAAAAAAAAAAAAAGATGTGTCAAATGAATAAATAACTACTGCTACTGGGCAGAGTCAGTCAACAACCTATGAAAAGGTGTTCTGCGCTGTTTAGGACCCAAGGAAGGTTAGCCTTTGCACTTATTACTGATTAAGGTCACAGAGCTACATATAGGAGACTGGTTTTCTGACCAGTCCGGGTCAGAGTTCTCAGCATTCCATTACACTGCTTAATATGAATTTGGCCAATAAAGTTGTCACTTATTGCTACTTTCCATTTCTACTGTATTAAAGTAGACAAACAGATTTGTAGCCTATTGAAATTATTTTAGTTGAAAACTTTGACTTTATTTTTGATCCGAGTAGGAGACTGACAAACTCCAGACCATTTTTCTTAAAGACTTATAGATCACCATTTTTTAAAATTCCCTTTGGGCCATATATTATTTATGAATAACAGAGTATGACTCTTTCATCTTTGCCTCTGAAATCACTATGCCCATGTGATATAGACTATAGGGAACCATGTTGGTGAAAAATAAGAAGTTTTCAAAAGAAGGCAGAAGATTGCAAATTATAAAAAGGAAATGTCCAAGTAGTGGTAAGTATGTCTTAAGTTCATGGTACAAAGATAATGACAGCAGTGCTTTTCTAATGCCTTTATAGCTTTGGTCACCAGATTGGAGAGCATAGTGGTGCTGGTTTTCAATTCCATAAGGATTTACCAAGTATTACCATGGGGCCAGTTCCCTTGTCCCCAGTCTATCTTAAGTTTCAATGGGAAGCAATGATAGGAGGAAAAAAAATAGCAAAGACCTATTAAATAATTCAGTAAAACTTACGTCAACACAAACCCCATTTACTAGAACTTTCTCAGTGTGGTAGTTAAGAACATGGGCTTTGGACGTGGACAGACCTGGAATTCCAGCCTGGATATTTGAACTTGAGCAAAATATGTAACTTTTCTGAGTCTCAGTTTCTCATTCATTCATTGAGGTACAACCCTACTGATTGGCCTTACATGTTAAATTAGCTAGAGTAGCTATAATGTACATTTATTCTTTTGTCAACCAAGAAGAGTGGTCCCTTTTTCTGGGAAATTATCTTCTGTGGTTGGTTTAGAGCTGCCATAGCCCAGGGATGGGTACCTGTAACCAACCTAGGTCAGTCATGGCTTTTTCCCAGGACTTTTCCAGGACTTTTCCCAGGACTTTTCTAGAATCCTTCCCTAGAGCAAAGATGACACACAGAGGTTGTAGGAGCCATTTTTTCTGACATGTGGAGATAAGTGATCTGAGAGAACAATGTTGCTGAGGAGGGAGAAGTAAATTTGAGAGAGGAAGACAGGGAAATAGGAAAAACAGTGTTTATATTCTAGAAATTCAGGAGACCCAGATGCACTGCCACCCTTTCTATAATTACAAGATCCCCCTTTTTCAATTTAGTTAATTCACATTGCATCTCTGTCACTTGTAATCAAAGGAATCCTGCCTAATACAGTACTTCACACACTGCCTGTATCACTGTAGCTCAATATACTGAAATTATTGTGATTTCCTCACATAATTGGATTAGCACTTCCATCCCTACTTCTCTATAACACATAAAAAGAAAAACTTAAGATGCCTAAATAAAAGCTTACATTATAAATGTAGCAAAAATAATAAGCATCATGCTACCACTTAGAATCCTTACATATTCAATTAAACCTCCTATACTATTTTCTGGCTATAACTAACATTTATGCTGTACTCTATATTGTACAGAGAACATTTTTTAAGCAAAACATTGTCCAGGAGAAATATACTGTGAGCCATATATGTAATTTTTTAATTTCCAGCAGCCAAAATAGATTTTTACAAGTAAATTTAAAAAATACACAAGTGAATTAATTGTAATAACACTTTATTTAACTCAATGGGTACAATATATTGCCATTTCAACATGTAACAAATAAGATATTTTATATATTTTTCCATCTAAGTGTGCAAAATCTACTGTGTATCTTACAGCACATCTCAATTGGACTAGCCACATTTCAAATGCTCAATAGCCACTTATAGCCAGTGGCTACTACATCAGACAGTGCAGATATAAATGCTGTAGTCAATCTTCACAACAATTTTAAGAAGATTGAAGCTTTTGTAATTACAGATGAAACTGAACTCAAAAAAATTAAGTGATTTTTTTCATAGTCAACAACTAATCAGTGCCAAGCCCAGGCTCAAACCTTGGCCTTTGCCCTCTACATTTTCTGTTTATTTATGCTACCCGTACAATAAGAACTGATGTTCACCATGATCCTGAAATACAGCCAAATCAAACAAATACATAAATAATGACATGACTTCACCTATAAAATGAAAAGACTGGATAGGTGGGCAATAGGTACAAGGATTTATCTTCTATATTTTCTGTTACATGTTGTTTACGCTATCCAGTTCACAAGTCAGGTTTCAAGAGAAAAACGGGTATTGCTGATATGTCTTAACCATTATCATTTTCTCTGACCTTTTCACAAAGTCCTTTCATGGCTTTTTCTTTGTAGCAACAAATGAATTCCTTGTTTTGATGCAAATTAACCCTGCCAATTAACAAGAAACTTGTTTTTTAGTTAAGGTAACTGAGTGAAAGTGCTTAGCACAATGCCTGGAACATAGCAATTTATGTTGATTTCCTTTGCATCATAGGGTAAACATGTTTTCAAGGAAAATTTAATACCTGGGAAAATACACTAATAGAACTTAAGTTTGATTCTAAATGAAAATTACATTCTTAAAAAAATCTGCCTCTGTATGTGCATTTCTGCCCCATATGTGCATAGATCAACATATTAACAATAATTAGCTCTTGATAATCGTATTAGAAATGACTTAAAGGAGATGTTTATTTTTGTATGTTATGAAAAAATGTTTGCAAAAATGGCTGCAATCATTCATCCCACTCACCCTCACTTGCTGCCATCCATACCACAATGCAGTATTATTTTATATTTCTTCTCACCAAGAGGTAGAGTATACTTTTTCACTCCTTGAATCTGGGCTGGCCTTATGACTTGCTTTGTATAATAGAGGGTGTTGGGGATTGAGTGTCTGTGTCACTCCAAAATTCCTATGTTGAAGGCCTAACTCCCAATGTGGTAGTATTTGGAGATGGGGGCCTTTGGAAGATGATTATGTTCAAATGAGGTTATGTGGTAGGGCCCCCATCATGGGATTAGTGTCCTTATAAGGAAAAGAAAAAACACCAGAGCATATGCTCACTGTCTCTCTTGCTCTCTCTCTCTCACACCCCATCCACCCCCATGTGAGGACTCAATGAGAAGGCAGCCAGCAGCCTTCTGCAAGCCAGGATAAGGGTCCTCGCTAGCAACTGAATCTGCCAGCACCTTTATCTTGACTTTCCCAGCCACCAGAACAGTGAGATATAAGTGTGTGTTGCTTACGCTATCTAGTCTATGATGTTCTGTTACAGCAGCCTGAGCTGACTGAGGCAGAGGGGAAGTGCTGTTGTACCAGTTCCAGACATAAGCCCAAGAGCACTGTGGACTTCTGCTTGCTCTCTTGGCTCCTCTTCTCCTTCTCCAGGAGAACAAGCCCAAGCTAGTCTGCTGTAGGATGGGAGACCACAAGGAGGAGCTGATCCTGACATCCCAGTTGATGCCTCATACATTTGAGTGAGCCCCAATGACAACAGCTGAGGATGGCCAAGACTGGAAGAACTGCCCTCTGAGCCCATTTAAATTACTGCCAGCAGAATTGTGACCCGAATGTATGCGTCTTAAGCCACTAATTTTTGGGGTGGTTATCTCAACACAGTGTAAGATAATAAAAAATAAAAATAAAAAAACTGGCTGGGTCTAATGGCTCACACCTATATTCCCAGTACTTTGGGAAGCCAAGGCAGGAGGATCACTTGAGCCCAGGAGTTTGCGACCAGCCTAAGCAACATGGTGAGACCCCATCTCTACAAAAAAATTAAAGAAAATAGCCGGGCATGATGGTGTGCACCTGTGGTCCCAGCCACTCAGGAAACTGAGGCAGGAAGATTACTTGAGCCCAGGAAGTCAAAGCTGTAATGAGCCACGTTTATGCCACTGCACCCCAGCCTAGGCAATACACCAAGACCCTGTCTCAGAAAAAAAAAAAGAAAAAAAAAAAGTTTGGGTGGTTTATTATGTAGCAAAACCTAAATTAACACGTATGTGTTTTCCAGAGTTTCTACAATGAAAAGCATAACATTCATTAAAAAAAAAAAAAAACCAGCCAGGTGCAGTGGCTCATGCTGGTAATCCCAGCACTTTGGGAGGCCAAGGTGGGTGGATCATCTGAGGTCAAGAGTTCGAGACCAGGCTGGCCAACGTGGTGACACCCTGTCTCTACTAAAAATACAAATAATTATCCAGGCATGGTGGCGGGCACCTGTAATCCCAGCTACTCGGGGGGCTGAGGCAGGAGAATTCCTTGAACCTGGGAGGCAGAAGTTGCAGTGAGTTGAGACTGTGCCATTGTACTCCAGCCTGGGCAACAAGAGCGAAACTCCATCTCAAAAAATAAAAAGTAAATAAAAAATAAAAATCTTCGTAAAGAAGTCAGAAAGAAAGGAAGAACGAAGGAAAGGGAATGAAGGAGGGAAAAAAGGGACAATGGTGGGAGGGAGACAGGAAAGTAGGTACGAAAGAAGAAACGCAAAAACACATATCTGGGTGCAAAAACACAGATCTGGGTACAAATCCTCACTCCACCATCCACTAGTTGTGTTAGTCAAGTTATCTAAAGCTTTTCTATCAAATTTTTCATATCAAACTTTTCTAATATTGCTTACCTCGTAGAATTGCTTTACAAATGCAAGGTGGTATTTACAGCACCAAAAGAGTATCTGACACTTAATAGGCACTCAGTACATCTCTTACCCTTTCCTCACCTTCTCCTTTTTTCTACACCCAGCAAAACCTGGATTTTTATGGCTCAGCTTTATCCCACTCAAGTATGCAGGGATATAGTCCACATTTTATTCTAAATTCATTTTCATCTCCTTTCCCAGGCAGAACAGGCCAAGTGACTCAAAACATTTAATTAGGTCCTTCGGCACCTTTAGCTTTGGAGAAAATGTTAAATAATAGGAATGCTATAGATTCATTATTAACTTTTCCTTGAATATTTTATTATGAAAATTTCAAACATACCAAAAAAGCTGAAAGAATTTCACATGATGAATATCTACACATCTAATGCATAAATTCAATAATTTGGCTAGACACGGTGGTTCGCACCTGTAATCCCAGCACTTTGGGAGGCCAAGGTGGGTGAATCACTTGAGGTCAGGAGTTCAAGACCAGCCTGGTCAACATAGTGAAACCCCATCTCTAATAAAAATACAAAAATTAGCCAGGTGTGGTGGTGTATGCCTGTAATTCCAGCTACTCATGAGGATGAGGCAAGAGAATTGCTTGAACCCAGGAGGCGGAGGTTGCAGTGAGCCAAGATAGTGCCCTGCACTCCAGCCTGGGTGACGAAGTAAGACTCCAGCTCAAAAAAAGAAAAAAAAATTCAATAATTTGAAACATTTTGCAAGTTTGCTTTATCTAGATATTTGGGATTTTATTCTTTTTGCTGAACTTTTAAAGAATGAATTGAGACATGTTACTTCACCTCTAATTTTTCATGATGCATTTCCTAATAGGGACATTTTCCTACACAACACAAAATGAATAATTCCTTACTGTCATCTAATATCTAATCTATATCTAAGTATCTCCAATTGTCTCTGAAAATGTCTTTGCTAGGCCGGGCGCGGTGGCTCAAGCCTGTAATCCCAGCACTTTGGGAGGCCGAGACGGGCGGATCACGAGGTCAGGAGATCGAGACCATCCCGGCTAACATGGTGAAACCCCGTCTCCACTAAAAAATACAAAAAAAACTAGCCGGGCGAGATGGCGGGCGCCTGTAGTCCCAGCTACTCGGGAGGCTGAGGCAGGAGAATGGCGTAAACCCGGGAGGCAGAGCTTGCAGTGAGCTGAGATCCGGCCACTGCACTCCAGCCTGGGCGACAGAGCGAGACTCCGTCTCAAAAAAAAAAAAAAAAAAAAAAGAAAATGTCTTTGCTAATAGCTGACTTTTTAATAATAGCTAACATTTAGATAGTCACGATGCTTACAACAATACTCTATGGTGGATATTATTATCATCCTATAGTTAAAGAAATTAAATTCAAATGCTAACTGCCCTTCAGCAACATAGGAAAGGTAATAATTTAAAAATAAACAACAACAATAAAAAATGCTAACTGCATTGCCAAAGATCACATAGATAGAGAGTTTGTGGAAAAGTTATTATTTAAGTTTATTTAAGTGTTTAAGTGTTTTTCAATAGATCAGGCTGACATGTGAACAAATGCATTTAAATTTTTAAAAAATCAATACATCTAAAACAATAAAGCTTTCAGAAGAAAACATACATAAAGTAATATCATCATGATACTGACACAAACAGAATTCTTAAACAGTACCCAAAAAGTAGGAACCGTGAAGCAAATCAATAAAGTAGATTGCATTAAAGAATTTCGGTTCATCCAAAGACATCACTAAGAAACTGAAAATATAAACCGCATTCACAGAAGATTTTTGCAATATGTACATTCAAAGGACTCAATATAAATCTATAAGAAAATCTACAGATCAGTACAAAAAAGGCAGACAACCCAGCTGAAAATTTGGCAATCTGCCAGCACCTTCATCTTGACTTTCCCAGCCAACAGAACTGTAAGATATAGAAGTGTGTTGTTTCAACACACAATGCTCAGATAGACGCAGTGGCTCACGCCAGTAATCCCAGCACTTTGGGAGGCCGAGACGGGTGGATCACTTGAGGTCAGGAGTTCGAGACCAGCCTAGTCAACATGGCGAAACCCCCATCTCTACTAAAACTACAAAAATTAGGTGGGTGTGGCAGTGGGCGCCTATAATCCCAGCTACTCAGGAGCCTGAGGCAGGAGATTTGCCTGAGCCCAAAAGGTGAGGTTAGAGTGAGCCCAGATCATGCCACTGCACCTCAGCCTGGGCAACAGAGTGAAACTCTGTCTCAAAAAAAAAAAAAACAAGGACGACACAATGTTCTTGTGCCTATGTTTGGTACTGGTACAACAGCACTTCCCCTCTGCCGTAGTCAGCTCAGGCTGCTGTAACAAAATAGCATAGACTGGATAGCTTAAACAATATATATTTGTATCTTATGGTTCTGGTGTCTGGGAAAGTCAAGATAAAGGTGCTGGTCATAATCAGGCATTTCACAAAAGACTATATACAAATACCCAATAAACTTATGACTAGGTGCTTAAAACCTCATAGTCATCATGAAAATTCAAATGCAAACCACAGTGACAGATATACTAATTAGAATGGCTGAAATTCAAATGACTGGCCTGATGCAGTGGCTCATGCCTGTAATCTCAGCACTTTGGGAGGTAGAGGTGGGCAGATCAGAGGTCAGGAGATCAAGACCAGCCTGGCCAACATGGTGAAACCCCGTCTCTACTAAAAATACAAAAAATTAACCGGGCATGGTGGCATGCACCTGTAGTCCCAGCTACTTGGGAGGCTGAGATAGGAGAATTGCTTGCACCTGGGAGGTGGAGGGTGCAGTGAGCCAAGATCATGCCACTGCACTCCAGCCTGGGTGACAAAGCAAGAATCCATCTCAGGGAAAAAAAAAAAAAAAAAAATTAAATGACTGACAGTATCAAATGTTGGTAAAGATGTGGAATAACTAGAAATCTCACACCCTGCTGAGATGAGTAAAACTTGGTACACAACCACTTTGTAAAACTGTTTGGCAGTATCTGTTAAAGCTCAATATGCACATACCATGTGACCCAGTAATTTTCAACATATATAATCAACAGAAATATGTATATAACCAACAGAAATATGTTCGCATGGGTACCAAAAGACATATGAGAATATTCATAGTAGTACTTTTCATAGCAGACCCAAACTGGAAATGTCTGCCAAAATGAAAAAACTAAATTAGTATATTCACTCAGTGGAATACTATATAGGAATGAGAAAGAATGAACTACAACTACCACACAATGGGTCTCACAAACATAAATTTGGGCAAAATAAGTGAGAGCAAAAGATCTTATACTAAATGATTCCATTTATACAAAATTCAAAAACGAACAAAACGAATCTACGTGTAAAACATTGGGTCATTAGTTATTCTTAGTAGAGGTTGGAGAGTTGGCAGGAACTAGAAAGGGGCTTCTGGGTTGCTAGTAACCTCCTGCTACTTGATTTGGATGCTAGTTACACAGTGTATTCACTTTATAAATGCTGCGTGCTTAACTTAAAATTTTGCCTACAAATTCAATGTTCTTTGGGCATACACATACTGACAAATCATTATGTAGGATTCTGAAGCTGATGTTTAGCAGTTCATCTCCTAAGAATTCTGACTAAATATGCCCATTTGTGCAATGTTCTTACTTTCATATGCTGCCAATCTTGCTTTTTCCCAATGTTGCCATTAGTTACAAATTTTTCATGTTAGAGTTAAGCTTCTCTGTATTGCTTTTCTTTCAAACCTTTTAAAACTTTCTTATGAATTCAGAGAAAACAGCAATAAATTTCAGAACATAAAAACAGAATGAATTAAGCTAAATCCTAACCTGGCAAGCTGAGTTACATCGTGGAATCCCCTAAGGACTCAGGATTTAATGGCAATGTAGGCAGGTGAAGGCAATACTAAGACCCCCAGATCCCCTTCCTTGGAGCATGCAGATGGGCAGTTGCCATTTCCCAACCCCAACAGAAAACTAGAGATTTATTCTCTGGAGAGGGTAACAAGAGGTTCAATGGACAAGGGAACATCAGGCAGAGTATAAGGTTGAGTATTGCACTGAAAACAGAATTCAAATAAGCATTTACATTCCCAATGCTAAGACCCCCAGTGTTCTTCCCAGCACTTCATGTAATGGTACCCTTTTAAAAGAAATTAGGCCAGGCATAGTGGCTCATGCCTGCAATCCCAACACTTTGGGAGGCCGAGGCAAGCAGACTGTTGGAGCCCAGGAGTTCAAGACCAACCTGGGAAACATGGTGAAACCCTGTCTCTACAAAAATATACAAAAATCAGCCAGGTATGGTAGCATGCACCTGTGGTCCCAGCTACTTGGGAAGAGGCAGGAGGATCACTGGAGCCCAGGAGGTCACAGCTGCAGTGAGCCATTGTACTCCATCCTGGGCAACAGGCTAAGACTCTGCCTCAAAAACAAAAATAAATAAAAGAGATTAAATGGCAAAGTAAATGGAGGCAGGTAAATGGCGGAGTGATTGTTCTTCATTCAATCTCTTGAAGCTTAATAAAATGGACCTAGTCTCCAAAGTCTAAAAGGATAAAATAAATGAAAGGAAATATATTGCAATAGGAATAAATAACCACTATTCAAAAGGCACTGAGAAAGGACTTTTAAAGGAGGTAATGAAATGAGGCCAAAATGAACTACAAAAGCATCTTATTACTCCACTGACTGATGAACTTTTAAGTATCTGTTTTTTAAAATCTTGTATATAAGCTCGTTATCCCCTCAATGTTTTTACATGGCCACTACTTCATTTGTTTGCATTTTTAATGGACTTTCAATCTTTTTAAGATAATTTTCCCACAAATATACCACCATAAATATCTGATTTTCAGGGTATTAGAATATCTGGCAGACTAGTACATATGCTACTTCCAATCTACCCTATTCTTTCATCCACTCTTCCTTTCAATCATTCATTCCTTCACTCAATCACTGACTTAGGCATTTTCATATGGGCCAGTAAAAGTTTAATAACTTTCAAAATATACACTTTAGGTAGGCATTAACTCTTACCATGTGAGAGTTTCTGCTTTTATCTAGAGAGGCAAAACAGCATAGAAAACATGGGTTGTGGGATCAAAGAAACCTATATGGGAATCCTGGATACACTATCTATTAGCTGTCTGATTTTAGCAGGTTATTTCACAATTCTCATCCTCAAGGTCTTCATCAATAAAATGAACATGCTTCTCAGGATTAGTGCTAGGTTTAAATGAGCTAATATATGCTAAGCACTTAGCACAATTCCTGTACATGGTAAAAGATAAATAACCAGCGCCTTTATTGTTTCTCTAGTGTATTAATAACCTATTTTGTATACTTAAGATTTTAAATTTACATTCATCACCTCACTAGAGTTACATCAAAACCAACACACTCCTCCCATCTTTTCTGTTGTAGTTTTCTGTGCATGGGCTTTTCAACCCTAAAAAGTGATCTGTAGGTGAACAGAAAACAAACAAATAAAAAAGGATAACTGGCCAGGTGCGGTGGCTCATACCTGTAGTTCCAACACTTCGGGAGGCCGAGGCAGGAGGACTTCTTGAGCCCAGGAGTTCAAGACCAACCTGGGCAACAAAGTGAGACCCTGTCTCTACAAAAAATTTAAAAATTAGCCAGGTGTGGTAGCGCATGCCTGTAGTCCCAGCTACTCAGGAGGCTAAGGTGGGAGGATTGATTGAGCCACAGTGGTGGAGGGTGCAGTGAGTCATGATCACACCACTTTACTTCAGCCTGGGTGACAGAGCAAAACCCTATCTCAAAAAGAAAAAAAAAAAGGATAACTACTGTTCTATATAACTTAGAATTCTGCTATTAAAATGGCTAATGCAGAATCCTAATTAACAAAAGTTAGGTTTTGGTTATATGAGAGAAGAATATACACACAGTAAGAGTGGAGTTAATTCAGCACATGTTCATTGGTCTTTCAAGTTGCTGGGGCAGGGAGGTAGGGGGATATGTTAAATTATGCCATGAACATATCCTGTACATCAACTTTTGTGGTAGGCAGAGTGCTGGGCCCTGGGTTTGACAAATTATTTCCTCTCAAAAACCTAAAATAAAGTGGGGCATGGTGGCTTATGCCTTTAATCCCAGCACTTTGAGAGGCCGAGGTGGGCAAATCACTCGAGGCCAGAAGTTGAAGATCAGCCTGACCAACATGGTGAAACCCCACCTCTACTAAAAATACAAAAATTAGCTGGTGTGGTGGTACATGCCTGTAATTGCAGCTACACGGGAGGCTGAGGCATGAGAATCACTTGAATCCAGGAGGCAGAGGCTACAGTGAACAGAGACCACACCACTGCACTCCAGCCTGGGTGATGGAATGAGACTCTCAAAAAACAAAACAAAAAACCTAAAATACTGCTGAAAATGAAAAAAAAAAATCATAGTGTGGGGAGAGAAAGCTGTGGGAGATTAGAGAAGGGAAAAATGGTTGGGAACACCTGTTGGGGCCGGGGGGCAAGGATCATTTCCCAGTCACCTTATATGACCATGACTCAGAACAGTGCTTGGCATCATGTGCGATATATATTGTTAGAACCGAACATCTAGTTCAGGCAACAATTCATAAAAAGTTGCAGAGAATAAACTGTTGGAAAAGGGTCTTTGACAAAGAATAAATTTCAGTTGACCAAAGACTGAATTGGGAGGTGTACTTCTAAGGGAGGGGCAATAAGATAAGGCCAAATAACAAAATCCAAAAAGAACATGGTCTAAGCAATTGTACACCAGGCATTTTAGGGGCCACATAAATCACATATAGGAGATTTGTGAAAACCTAGGCTGGGAAACCAGATGGTGGTCATATTGAGAACACTCCTACCTCTGTGCAAGGAAAGAAGAGCAATTGCTGTGGTTTACGCAAGAAAGTTAGAGCATCAGAGGTTGTAAAGATGAAACTGATGACACTGCAAAGCAGGCGCCAATAAGACTACAAAACCAAAGCAACCTGATAATTACAATTATTATTATAAATTTAAAGGAGCTGGGCAGAAATGCAGAAACCAGATGGAAAACAGCAGAATTATACCCAGTGAGTCGGCCAGGCACAGTGGCTCACACCTGTAATCCCAGCACTTTGGGAGGCCAAGGTGGGAGGATCACCTGAGGTCAGGAGTTCGAGACCAGCCTGACCAACATGGTGAAACTCTATCTCTACTGAAAATACAAAATTAGCCAGCCATGGTGGTGGGTGCCTGTAATCCCAGCTACTTGGGAGGCTGAGGCAGGAGAATCGCTTGAACCTGGGAGACAGAGGGTGCAGTGAGCCAAGATCGCACCATGGCACTCCAGCCTGGGCAAAAAAAGTGAAACTCCGTCTCAAAAAAAAACAGTGAGTCCAGAACAAAATAATTTGGTTCTCCAAAGTTAGGGGAAAACACTACTGAGGGGTAGTGTGAAGAAGAGGGGCCCAGAGAGCCCCTGAGGCAGCCATCTCTGAATCTGACTCCCCATTGGAGGCCTTGAGAAGACTGAAAAAACACAGAGACCCCCCGCCCTGCAAACCTTCAGAGACCCTGATTCAACAGATGCAGTACTAGAGGAGAGGTGTGGGTATTCCATTAAGGACACTCTGAGGAAAAGGAGAACACATGAAGGGAAGTCTGAAAATAGATTCCTCTGATAAATCCCTACCCTGGGGAGCTGGAGGTTCTCTGGGAACACAAGCACACATGAGGAGTTGGCTTTCGCAAGAAACATAAAGGCAGAGATGGAGAAAGGAGATGCTGAGGAGCTTCAGGCTGGGACAGTCTCATTCTTGTTGAGAGGTGGTAAGGTCCTCTCTGGGAGAAGACCTCACTGTATAGAGCAGTGCTGTCAGAAATGGGAGGGTGACATCACTGAGGTAAAGGAAAGGACTGCCCAGGAGCTATAACATCAGAGGCCTGGCAGCAGTGGAGAGCACTTTTGTGACTTTCTCCAGGCACTGGGAAGATAGCAGGATTGAGATAAAGGGATTCTGTGGTAAAAAGGGGACCCTGTGACCCAGGCTGGGGAGACAGGAAAGAGAAGTCAGGTCAAGGTCATGGAGGTAGGAGGAGGTCAGAAGTATGGAGGCCTGTGGAAATCACAGACCAGGCCACTGAGAGTTGGGAAGCTGAGTTCAAAACTTAACATGTCTGTTAGTAGGAGGAGGGGCAAAAAGTCAATGTATCACTACACACTCATCATAAATGCTAAAAAGAAAAACTGTGACTATACCAATTGCTGGCAAGGATATGGGGAAACTGGATCACTCATACAATAATGGCTGGAATTTAAAAATGAACTTACCATACAATCCAGCAATCGCACTCTTGGGCATTTATCCCTAAGAAATGAAGACTCACTTTCACACAGGAACTTGTACACAGATGTTCACAGCAGCTCTATTCCTAGTAGCTAAGAATTGGAAACCACCCAAATGTCTTTCAATGGATAAATATTTTAAGAAATTATGCTATATCCATTTTAGGGAATACTACTCAGCAGTAAAAAGGAATGCACTGTTGGTACATGTTGTACATCCAACAACTTGGATGCAACTCAGGGAAATTATGCTGAGTGAAAAAAGGCAATCTTGGGGATACCTTCATGGTTTCATTTCTGGAAAAAATCATGAAATAACGTAATTATAAAGATGGAGAACAGACTAAATTTCCAAGGCTTAAGGACTGGGAAATGGAGGTGGCCATAAAGGGGTAACGCAAGAAGAGTGTGTGGTAATATTTGAGCATCTTGATCACCATGGTCATTAGTTAAGGTTACATATATTCACATAGTACATAGCATAGAACTACAAACATAAACACAAACACATAAACTAGTGCATGTGTGACTGGTGAAACCTTAAGTTCTATGGATTGTGCAAACGTCAATGTCTTGCTTTGATATTGAACTACAGTAGTATAAGATGTGAACATTCAGGGAGGCTAGAGGATGAAGGATGCACAGGATATCATTGAACATTTCTTTGGAATCTCTGACAAATCTATGATTATTTCAAAATAAAAAGTTTTCTTAAGTCAACAAGGCAACAAACCAAGTAATCTCACAAATATTCATTGAATGACTCATGTATGCCAGGTTCCATATCAAACACTGGAGGTATAATTGTGACAAGACACAGTCTCTGACTTCAAGGAGTTCATAATTTGGATAGGGACTCTGACATTATTCTTCCTTTCAATCTCTTATTAACTAGAGAACACAGCTCATGCATGAGTAAATAGCTCATTCCCTACAAACTGCAGGTGACTTCCTTATATTTTCTTAGGAACACCAGGAGACACATAAGAGGAAAGGATTTTGCACCAATAGCGCAGCAGATAAAGTCCATCCCAGTTACGTACACCTGGCATCTGTTGTTTTAACCCACCCACCATCCATCCCTCCTCCTTCTAGTGACATGTTAATATCTTGATTTTTCCTCTGAAAAGGGCCTAATCCCAGCCTCAACTACCTTCATCCAATGAAAGGCTGGTCCTAATCCCCTCCCCTAACCCAGAGGAGGAAAATAAGACTGGCAATCAGTGTATTAGTCTCTTAGCTTTAAGGGGGAAGGGGAGAGCTTTAAAAGTTTTCACATGTACTAAATAGAGCCTTTTATTTAAAAGTCTGAAATACTGAAATTGTTTTTGCATCTCAACAAACTCTGTAGATAAAGCATTATACTACTACGGGAATTCTAACAGTCGGACAAAGCTTTTTTTTTTTCCCCCAAACTTGAAAAAATTTTTTCTAAGATGCTGAAAAAAGGGAATGGTGCCAGGTGTGATGGCTCATGCTTGTAATCCCAGCACTTTGCGGGGCCAACACAGGAGAATCACTTGAGCCCAAGAGTTCACTTGAGCCTGGGCAAAAGTGAGACTTTGTCTCTAAAAAAAAATGAAGAAATTAGCCAGGCACGGTGGCATGCACCTGTGGTCCCAGCTTCACAGGTGGCTGAAGCAGAAGGACAGCTTGAGCCCAGAAGGTCAAGGTTGCAGTGAGCCACATTCATGCTATTGCACTCCAGCCTTGGCAATTGGGCCAGACTCTGTCTCAAAATAAATAAATAAGTAAAATAAAAAATTTAAAAGGGGCTGGGCGCAGTGGCTCACGCCTGAGGTCCCAGCACTTTGGGAGGCCAAGGTGGGTGGATCATGAGGTCAGGAGATCGAGACCATCCTGGCTAACATAGTGAAACCCTGTTTCTACTAAAAATATAAAAAGCCAGGCGTGGTGGCAGGCACCTGTAGTACCAGCTATTCGGGAGGCTGAGGTAGGAGAATGGTGTGAACCCAGGAGGCGGAGCTTGCAGTGAGCAGAGACTGCGCCACTGCACTCCAGCCTGGGCGACAGAGTGCGACTCCACCTCAAAAAAAAAAAAAGAAAAATTAAACGAAATGGAAAAAGAGAAACGAAGTAATTAGGGTACAACTACTTAGGTGCATCAACTTTATAACCATTACGCTAAGTGAAGGCAGCCAGACCACATACTATAACTCCATTTACATGAAATGTCCAGAATAGGCAAATCCACAGGGACAAATAGATTAGTGGTTGCCAGGGGCTAGGCGGAGGAGGAAAAGGGGAGCGATTATTAATGGGTTCCATGAAAGCGTTAAGGAATTAGATAGTAGTGATGACTGTACAACCTTATGAATATACTAAAAACCACTGAGTTGTACCCTTCTAAAAGGTGAATTTTATGGTATGTGAATTATATCTCAGTTTTAAAAAGGAAAAAGTACACTGAGATTTCATTTAAAATTTGAAACTTGAGCCAGGTACAGTGGCTAAGGCTTGTAATCCCATCACTTTGGGAGGCCAAGGTGGACAGATCACTTGAGGTCAGGAGTTCGAGACCAGCCTGGCCAACATAGTGAAACTCCATCTCCACTAAAAATACAAAAATTAGCCAGTGTAGTGGTGAGCACCGGTAGTACCACCTACCCAGGAGGCTGAGACACAAGAATTGCTTGAACCCAGGAGGCAGAGGTTGCAGTGAACCAAGATTACACCACTGCACTCCAGCCTGGGTGACAGAGCATGACCCTGTCTAAAAAATAAAATACAATTTGAAACTTGAAACTTAATTTTTTTTTAGCCATGTAATTTTCCCTTGGGAGGAAATCTACCTAATATGAAAAAACATCTCCACAGAACTCTAACACTCACTCAGAAAAGCCCAATCTGAAAATCTCTCTAATAAAACCCACTTCTCCCATGTTTACAAATGAAAAAAATTAGACCAAAAAATGAAATGACTGCCTCAAAGTGAGTCAGTGACTGGACTGTAAGGAGGAAAATTTCTGGCCTCCAAACTTCCAGGCCAATGGATTTCTTCATTTCACCTAATTGCCTCATTACTTTAAAAATCAAAACAACCCTCCTGTCCATGGAAGTAAGCAAGAAAGGTTGAGAGAGAGAGAGAGGAAGGAATGGAGGGAGGAGTCCATTTGTATCTTTCCACTACATCGTTTGTTTACCCAGGAATATGAATTATCCTCCTAAACACATAAACATATTGTCCTGGCAAAAGTAGAGTTTGAATGGATGAAGTGTCAGTTTCTAAATCTTCTTTTAATAACTGAAGGCCCAGCTATTATTACAAAATATAATACGGAAGTATTTTACAGACTCTAAAAATGTGGAGAGTGTTTGGGCCGCCATATTAAGTGAAAAAAAGAAAATATGAATAATCTGAACTAAGTAAAGTACATTATATAGATATATAAAGATATGCATAGAAAAAGAATCCACTCAATTTAACAGCAAGTATCTCTAAGAGACAGGATAATGAATGTTTTTACAGGCTTTCTCTGTGCTTTTCTGAATTTTCATAATTTCCTTTTGAGAGTATACATACATTGGCCGGGCGCGGTGGCTCAAGCCTGTAATCCCAGCACTTTGGGAGGCCGAGACGGGCGGATCACGAGGTCAGGAGATCGAGACCATCCTGGCTAACACGGTGAAACCCCGTCTCTACTAAAAAATACAAAAAACTAGCCGGGCGACGAGGCGGGCGCCTGTAGTCCCAACTACTCGGGAGGCTGAGACAGGAGAATGGCGTGAACCCGGGAGGCGGAGCTTGCAGTGAGCTGAGAGCCGGCCACTGCACTCCAGCCTTGGTGGCAGAGCAAGACTCCGTCTCAAAAAAAAAAAAAAAAAAAAAGAGAGTATACATACATTTTAAATTATGTTACACTGAGTACCTACTATGTGTTAGACATGCTAGGTGCCTTTAATATATTATTTCTAATCTCGCAACAACCTTATGAGTTAGGTATTACTATTTTCACTTTGAAAGTGAGGAAACTGAGGCTCGGAAAAGTTAAGGACCCTGTCTACCTTGCTAAGTTTAAGAGGAGCGATCCAAGGGTAGCTTTCTTTTATCTTCCCTGTCTCCTTGCCTTCTCATCTTTCCTCTATGTATTAAGGACATATGCCGTGCCCAAACTTCATCTAATAATTAAAAATACGGGAAGTGACACAAAAGGGAAAACACAGGATGCTCTGGAAACCTGTCACAGGCAGGGAGTGGGAAGGAGACCTAGAGTCAGAGGAAGCTACTACTAGAAAGAGTAGAACTGAGCCAGGCAAATAGGAGAGAAAATGTATTCCAGGCAGAAGAAACAGCACACTGGAAACCCAACATCTAGCCTTTGAGGATGTAAAATGAAGCCAGGATGACACTACCAATTCCAAGCTGTGTGTGTGCACGCATATGCATGTATGTGTGTATATATCAGATGTATAGTTTAACATTCTGACATTATTATTAACATATTAATATTTATTTATTGAAATATTTAATGTGTATTTTAATATTAAATTCTGGATTTCCAAACCAAATCAAAAATAGTCTTCACTCTGTTTTCAGTAGGTCAGATCCCACAGGGCAGGAGGGGGAAGAGACAGCTCCCACTGTTTCTTGGCCCTATCCCCACCCCCATCCCAATTAAGGCAAGTCCCCTTCCCTGCAGCTACCTCTCTAAAGAGCCCTCTCCTTTTAACACTGGTTCCCAGATTTTCCCATTTATCTCACAGCAGCAGGAGTCACAGCTGGGTTCAATCTCCGCACTCCACCATCACCGCCCCTCCCCCAAAGTTGTAAAATGTTATTCTAAATTTAAACACACAGCACCAAACTAAAATGGCTTTAAAAGAGGATCAAACATACCTTGTGCTGGGCTCTTGTTAGATTTCACAGGCACCAATTTCCCTTTTTTCTCAGCATATGTAGTCAAATGATTCTTAGGTGATGAAACAAGCATCTCTAGGTTTGCAGGAGATAAAAGTGTCTGTTTTTAAACTGCCATGGGGAAGGGGATGGAGGAGGGCAGAAAGAGTAGGGAGTGAAGTGCTGATTTGCAGGATGCACCTGGGATTCTGAGAATGTCGCCCAGCTCCAATGTTAGCGCATGCTAGATTCTTCCTCACCCCTTTCCTGATCAACAAGTTAGGAAAAGTCAGATGAACTAGGAGTCAGAAGGCCTGAGTACCAGTCCTGGTTATGAGACGTTCCCCCAATCCCCAGGTAATTTTTCCTTCCCAAGCTTCAATTCCCTTGTCCATAACATGAAGAGGCTGAACATGATCAGAGGTTCTCAAGCTCTCTCTTTGGCACTTTCTTGTTAATCTATCAGTAAAAAGCTCATTTTGTTTATTAAAGTAGAACAGACATACTGAAACGTGAACAAACCATGTGCTGAGCTCCAGGCATTTTCACACACTGGTTTAAAAACCAGCAGCCAGATTAAGTAACAGACTATTTCGGGCATCCCAAAGCCCTCTTACTTAGTACATTTTCAAGCACTAGAGTTGGAGTGGGGGAACATATCTGAAAAGACTGAAAAATAAGTGAGTGTGTTTGTCTGATTTTAAAAGAAAATTTGGAGAAATGTAAAAAACATTTCCACAATTCCACCAATCACTTTGTTGCCTTTCAGAGCTATGTCACACGAATTGACCTATTTAATTTCCCTGATCATTTCCTAGAATTGCCATAATATTGATTTGAAAAAGAAGGAGACCTGAGCACATAAGTGATCAAAAACATATGAGATGAATGAATAAATGAACGGAGCTTGAATTTGAGAGGCTGAACATACTGGCAGTGACATGAAGCACATGAGAATGACAGCACTAAATGCAGCACGCCACCTGGGAAAGGGGCTGAAAAAAATACCTACTCAGCCACGGTAAAGGGTTTAGACTGTTACCAAGTAGCCGCCTTTTTCTAAGAGAAAGAATTACTCATAAAAAAAAACTTTTTACTTCTTTTCTGTTTCCTCCTTTTCCCTTTTTCCCTACTTCCTACTTAGCTCTTTAGAAATGCAATGATAACCTTTACCTTCCCTTCACCAGACACCTCCCTATAGGGCAAGCTTATCTGTGTGCTCACTTAGAAGCTCCAGAGCCAGACGTCTCTTCGACCAGGAGACTGCCTCAAGAGATAACAAATCATAACCTAAAGTATGCCCATGACGAAATTCACTCCCACTTCGAGAGCATCTCAAGACTCTGGCCACCTTACAACCTAGTTCTGCCTGCGAAGGCACCAGCTCAACCACCTGGTAGATAAAGCACCAAAGCAAGTCACTGAGATCCCCAGTGGCTCACTCCCTCCCCTGCATGCCGTTCATATCAAGTCCCCCTTCAAAAACCCTTGCTTTTTTGCCCCAAAAGTAAAGCAATACCCTTAAAGGCAGAAGCCTGTACTTCTCCCCCACTCAACTAAGCTTTGGAATAAAAGTTACAAGATCAAGTTTTCTAAACTTTTTGAAGCTCAATCATTCAAATTATTTTGTACATTTTAGGATCATGTTGAATTGGGAGGTAAGAGTTGACAATTAAAAATCATAAAATCACAAAAGTATTAAACATTTGAATGGAGAACCAGACTCAGAAAAGTTATAGTCTTTTAGTACACATGTTCTCTGGAACAAAGCAATATATATTTGTAAGAATTTCAGAGTACATATGAAAAAAGGTACTGACAAGCTTTTAATAAGCAAGAACGAGTAACTAAAAATGAACATATATCCTTTATTAAATTTATATGTTTAAAATGACATTGTTACCTTGGTTTTGGCCTGCGATTTTATTTTTTAACATAGTCCATTTCAAAAAAACACACACACACACAGACATGTTTAACTTCCAGCTTTAATAGAGTAGGTTGTAGCAGACTGGTTCTGATGTGGGAAATTAGAAAAGCCAGACAAAATTTTTAAACATCTATGTGAAGCAATAGGAAAGCTACTAATCAGCCAGGATTTGAGGAGCCAGATCTTGAACAGAGGGGAGGCTCACTGAGGTGAGCCTGACTTTCTGCAAGCCCATTTTCCCATTTAGGGTATTTGCCAATTCTTAGCGTGGGGTAAGAAGCTGAACAGCCAGGCGAGGGGCAGCTGTTAAGGCACAGAGAAGCCTGCAGAATTTTAGACAGTTTCCAGGGCTGCAGAGAGAAAAAGTGGAGTTTAGGACTGAAAAGGCACATCCTAGAGTAACTCACAGCCTGCCAGGAGTTTTCTCCTTCAGATATTCCTGACTCAGCTGCCCAGAGCAGAGGCTGAGAAGCCAAAGAGAAAGCAAATGAAAAGCACAATGAACATTTTGCTGAGTAGAGTTTTCAGCAAGTTCACAGTATTAGGGAGACAAAAATTAGAGTTTAGGGTCTGTCAAGGGGAAAGGGTGGTGAGAAACATCTCAAGACTCTCAATCAGTTCCCCTAGGGGCCTGGGATTAGGAGAACCAGAAGTAGACTAAACCTTAAAAGTCTGCAAAACAGACTTAATTGGACTGAGTGCCTGATTGGATTGAAGTGATCTCTGTTCTACTTCTGACAAAGAATAGGACAAATACTCTCAACAGGTAGATGACATCATCCAGAGCATCTTCATACACAAAACTGGACATACAATAAAAAACTGCCAGGCATACGAAGAAAGACAAGCAAGAAGAAAAAAAGAAGGGATAAAAAGACTCACAAGTGGCCCACACATTGAAGTTACTGAGCAAAGATTTTGAAGATGACTGTGATGTATGTATTTGAGAAAACAGATGACAAGGTGAATAATCTATTTTGGAAAAGAATCTAATAGAGGCTGGGCGTGGTGGCTCACGCCTATAATCCCAGCACTTTGGTAGGCCAAGGTGAGCGGATCACTTCAGGTCAGGAGTTCAAGACCAGCCTGGCCAACATGGCGAAACCCTGTCTCTACTAAAAACACAAAAATTAGCCAGGCATGGTGGTACATGCCTGTAATCCCAGCTACTCAGAAGGCTGAGGATTGCTTGAACCCAGGAAGTGAAAGTTGCAGTGAGCCGGGATCGCATTCCAGCCTGGGCAACAGAGGGAGACTCTGTCTCAAAAAAAAAAAAAAAAAAAATTCTAATAGTAACTCTAGAACTGAAAAATATAAAACAAAATTAAGAAATTAATGATTCTGTAACAACAAGTTAGACACAGCAGAGAGAGCCAGTAAGCTCTAAGACTGGCCAACAAAAAAATAACAAAACTTTCTGAAAAAGAAAAGGGCTGAGTATACAGAAAATGAAGGAATATATGGGACAGGGTAAAAAGTTCTAACATAAAGGTACCTGGAGTCCCAGAAAGAGAGGAACAAAACACTGTTTGGAGAGATAATTGCAGAGAATTATGATAATTACAAAAAACCTCAAGCCGCACAGATTCAAGGACTGAAAACCCCAAGCAGGATAAATACAAGGAAAACCACACCTGGGACAAGTGTTGAAAACCAAATCAAGGCCGGGCGCGGTGGCTCAAGCCTGTAATCCCAGCACTTTGGGAGGCCAAGATGGGCGGATCACGAGGTCAAGCGATCGAGACCATCCTGGCTAACACGGTGAAACCCCATCTCTACTAAAAAAAAATACAAAAAACTAGCCGGGCGAGATGGCGTGCGCCTGTAGTCCCAGCTACTCGGGAGGCTGAGGCAGGAGAATGGCGTAAACGCGGGAGGCGGAGCTTGCAGTGAGCTGAGATCCGGCCACTGCACTCCAGCCTGGGCGAGAGAGCGAGACTCCGTCTCAAAAAAAAAAAGAAAGAAAAAAAAAAAAGAAAACCAAATCAATTGAGGAAAGTCTTAACAGCAGCCAAAGAAAAAAGATGCAACACCAAATAACAACAGAAGACTGACTGACAGCTTACTTATCCAAGAAAGGATGAAAACCAGAAGACAACGGGATAACATGTTTTAAAGTGCTGGGGGAACATCTGCTTCCCCAGAATTCTATACACCTAGTAAAATTAACTTTCAAAAGTAAAGACAAAATCAACTCATTTCCAGATCATAAAAACTGAGAATATTTGTTTCTAGCATATATGCACTATAAGAAATCCTACAAGGAGTTTTTTTCATGCAAAAGGAAAAGATCCCAGAGGGAATACACAAAAAATCAGAAAGAAATGAAAAGCAATGAATAGGGTAAACATGTGGGCAAATTTAAATGAATATTCCATAAAACAATCATTTTAGTGTCCTATGGGGCTTTAATAAATGTATAATTAAAACAAAATACAATAATAACACAAAAGGCAGAAAGTGAGGTGAGGGAGGCGATAGGGTAAATGGAGTTAAAGTCTTCTAAGAGCATAACATTGTCTGAAACATGATTAAGTATAAGTAGCACTGGAGTAATCACTTGCACACGTGCGCAGGCACACACACACACATACACACAAAAAAAGTAAAATGAAAACAAATGTGAAACGAATATGTGAGAAAGTTAAAAATAATGCTTGATTAATCCAAAAGACAGTGGTATATAAAACAGATGGGACACGAATAAGAAACAAGGAGTAACACAGTAGCTATAGCACTTAACATATCAGTAATTATATTAAATGGTTTCAATATTCAAACTAAAGACCATATTGTCAGACTAGATTTTTAAAAATTCACTTATGGCTGCTTATAAAAGATATAGATTACATATCTGGGCATAGAAAAAAGTAAAGTATAGGCTGGGCATGGTAGCTCACACCTGTAATCCCAGCACTTTGGGAGGCCAAGGTGAGCGGATTACCTGAGGTCAGCAGTTCGAGACCAGCCTGGCCAACATGGCAAAACTCCATCTCTACTAAAAATACAAAAATTAGCTGGATGTGGTAGCACACACCTGTAGTCCCAGCTACTTGGGAGGCTGAGGCAGGAGAATCGCTTGAACCCAGGAGGCGGAGGATGCAGTGAGCCAAGATCATACCACTGCACTCCAGCCTGGGTGACAGAGTGAGACTCCTTCTCAAAAAAATATATAATAATCAAAAAAAGAAAAAGTATACAAATTGGAAAAGATCTACCATGTGCCTATTAACCCAGTTGGTATAGCTACATTAATATCAAAAAGGTAGATTATAAGGGAGTATTGCTCAAGATAAGGAAAGACATTTCATAATGAAGACATAACAACTATAACTGTATATGGTATGCACCTAATAACAGAGCCACAGAATTAAGTAAAGCAAAAATTGGCAAATATAAAAGGAAAAATAGGCAAATCTAAAATTATAATGGAAGAGTTTGCCCTCTCTTGGGAACCAACAGAATGAGAAAAAAATCAGTGAGGACATAGAAGATTCGCACCTCAAGATTAACAAACTGAAATAATTAACATATGTAGAACACAGAACCAAACTATCTTAGTATGCACATTCTTTTAAGTACAACATATAAATATAAAAATTGATCATATGAAGGGTCACAAAGCAAGTCTAAAACATTTCCAAGTCATCCAAAATATATTCTCTGACTACAGTCAGAGCAAGCTAGAAATCAATGGCAAAAAGAGAACTAGAAACTCCCCAACTGTTTAAAAATTAACAAGCATGTTGTTACATTACCTTACGGGTCAAAAAAATCAAAAAGAAAAGTATAAAATATTTTAAACTAAATAATGCATATGACATAACAATACTTGCAGGTGGACACAAAAGCTATGCTTAAAGGCTGTTAAACATATAGCTTAAAGGGTTTTTCATTGAGACAGAGTCTTGCTGTGTCACCCAGGCTGGAGTACAGTGGCATGATCTCAGCTCACTGCAACCTCCGCCTCCCAGGTTCAAGTAATTCTCCTGTCTCAGCCTCCCAAGTAGCTGGGATTACAGGCACACGCCACCATGCCCAACTAATTCTTGTAATTTTTCAGTACAGACAGGGTTTCACCACACTGGCCAAGCTGGTCTCGAACTCCTGACCTTGTGATCCGCCTGCTTTGGACTCTCAAAGTGCTGGGATTACAGGCATGAGCCACCATGCCTGGCCAGCTTAAAGGATATTAACGTGTAGCCTTAAATGAAAACAGTTTTAAAAAGAAAAGCTGAAAATCAAAGATACAAACTTCCATCTCAAAAAACTAAAAAAGAAGTCAAAAGTTATAGCCAAAGAGTGTAAGAGGAAATAATAAAGACAAAAGCAGGAACTCATGAGATGAAAAATAAATGTATAATACAAAAAATTAACCAAGTAAAAGATTACAGAGACTACTCAAATTTATAAGACCTTGACAATATTGCATCAAAATAAGTGAGAATTACCAGGACAATAAATAGAAATGCCCCTATCAGAAATAAAAAACAGAGACAAGAGCACACCACCTAAAAACTTTTTAAAGATCATAAAAGAATATAAAGAAAACCTTATGTGAAAATTCAGATGAAATGGACAAATTCCTAAAAAAACACAATTTATTAAAACACACACAAAAATAGGAAATCTGAACAGCATACACTATTAAAACAACTGAAGCCAGGCAGAGTGGCTCATGCCTGTAAGCCCAACACTTTGGGAGGCCGAGGCGGACAGGAGTTCAAGATCAGCCTGGGCAACATAGTGAGACCTCATCTTTACAAAAGTAAAAAAAACAAACAAACAAACATATTTTAAAACCTTCCAAGAACAAAATTTCCAGGCCCAAATGGCTTCACCAGTGAATTTTTCCAGACATTCAAAGAATAACTCTGATCTCACAAAAATCTTCCAGGGAATAGAGAAATAAGAAATACTTCCTAATTCATTTTACAAGGCCAACATATCTTTGATGCCAAAACGTGGCAAGGGCACCACAACAAAAGGAAATCACAGGTTAATCTCTCTCATGGACAAAGATAATCCTCAACAAAATATTAGCAAGTCAAATCCAGCAATATATAAAAAGGTATCACGGCCGGGCGCGGTGGCTCAAGCCTGTAATCCCAGCACTTTGGGAGGCCAAGATGGGCGGATCACGAGGTCAGGAGATCGAGACCATCCTGGCTAACACGGTGAAACCCCGTCTCTACTAAAACTACAAAAAACTAGCCGGGCGACGTGGCGGCGCCTGTAGTCCCAGCTACTCGGGAGGCTGAGGCAGGAGAATGGCGTGAACCTGGGAGGCGGAGCTTGCAGTGAGCTGAGATCCGGCCACAGCACTCCAGCCTGGGTGACAGAGCGAGACTCCGTCTCAAAAAAAAAAAAAAAAAAAAAAAAAAAAAAAGGTATCACAACCAAGTTGTTTGTTCCAAAAATGCAAAGTTGGTTTAACATTCAAGAATCACTGAAATTCACCATACTGACAGAATAAAATAATCATATGATCCGCATAATACAGAAAAATATTTGTTAAAACTCAGAACTGATTCAAGATAAAAACTTGGCACAGTAGGAATAGAAGGTAACTTCCTTAATCTAATTTTTTAAGTGTCCATATAAATCCCACATCAAATGTTGTACTTAATGGTGAAAATGTGATAGCTTTTCCCCTAAGATCAATAACAAGATAAGAATACTCACCATCACTGCTTCTATTCGACATTATAAGAGAGATCCTAGCTAGTACAATGAGACAAAGGGGAAAAAGTATAAGGATTGGAAAGAAGAAATAAAACTGTCATTACAGAAAAATAAACAGTATACACAGTAAGCCCCTAAAATCTAAAACTATTGAAATTAATAAGTGAATTTAGCAAGGTCACTGAAATAAGGTCAATATATAAAATCAACGATATTTCTTTTTTTTTTTTTTTTTTTGAGATGGAGTCTTGCTGTTGCCCAGGCTGGAGTATGCAGTGGTGTGATCTTGGCTCACTGCAATCTCCACCTCCTGGTTCAAGCCATCCTCCCACCCAGCCTCCTAAGTAGCTAGGAATACAGCCACACACCACCACACCCAGCTAAGTTTTTTTGTACTTTAGTAGAGACAGGGTTTCACCATGTTGCCCAGGCTGGTCTCCAACTCCTGACCTCAAGTGTTCCGCCTGCCTCCACCTCCGAAAGTTCTAGGAATTACAGGCATGAGCCACCACACCTGGCCTAATCAACTCTATTTCTACATCCCAGGAATAAACAATTAGAAAATGAAATTCTAAAGTGCCACAGAGAGTCAAATACCATATGATCTCACTTGTATGTGGAATCTAAAAAAGCTAAACTTAACAGAATTAGAGAATCAAAAGGTGGTTACCAGATGCTGGGAGGTGGGGGCATGGGCAGGGAAAGGGGCAATGCTGATCAGTAGGCAGACAGAAGAATAAGTTTTGGTGTCCTATTGCACAGCACTGTGACTAGAGTTAATAATAATGTGTTGTATATTTCAAAATTACTAAAAGAGGATTTTAAATGTTCTTATCACAAAGAAATGATAAATATTTGAGGTGATAAATATGCTAATCAGCCTGATTTGATCATTCCAAAATATAGATCTCTGTATCAAACCATCACATTGTACCCCATAAATATATAGTTACTGTCAAGTCAAAATAAAATGAAAAAATAATATTTTTTTTTTTTTTTTTTGAGACGGAGTCTTGCTCTGTCGCCCAGGCTGGAGTGCGGTGGCCTGATCTCAGCTCACTGCAAGCTCCGCCTCCCGGGTTTACGCCATTCTCCTGCCTCAGCCTCCGGAGTAGCTGCGACTACAGGCGCCCGCCACCTC
>NW_016806642.1:4127290-4135050 GCF_001698545.2 Rhinopithecus bieti
TATTTTTTTGATACAGGGTCTCACTCTGTTGCCCAGGCTAGAGTGCAGTCTTGCTATCTCAGCTCACTGCAACCTCTGCCTCCCAGGTTCAAGCAAGTCTCTTGCCTCAGCCTGCTGAATAGCTGGTATTACAGGCACCTGCCACCAGACGTGGCTCATTTTTGTATTTTTAGTAGAGACGGGGTTTCACCATGTTGGTCAGGCTGGTCTTGAACTCCTGACCTCAAGTGATCCGCCACCTCAGCCTCCCAAAGTGCTGGGATTACAGGCGTGAGCCACTGCGCGCCCAGCCATGACAACTTTTAAATCCTACTATTAAAATGTTATGTGTAACTTTGTTTGCTAAACAAATGCTATGTTTGCCATTTTTTAATAAAATCTAGAAAATAACAGAAAATTGGAATGAGAACTATTTTCTTTGACCTCTTATAGACCAAAAAAAAAAATTTCACCCAAATTTTCAGTCTTCATTCTTATTTTGTACCTCCGCCTCTAAGACCTTGCTGCATAACATACTCTAAGAACTTAGTAAAAAGAAAATTTGGAGCTGAATTTGAAGAGTTAAAATATCTGTTTTCCAAATAAAACAACCTAAAACATTAGTCAAAAGCCATCATTTATTCTAGAGTTCACATCTCCCTTTTATATAGGTAAGTTAATTCTAAAATGTTGAGAATTTTATTAAAAACTGTAATTTTACAGAGTACAGGGCTACTTATTTTCAAGTACTTGCCTACCATGTGAATGGTTTTGGAGATTTAAAAAAGACCTGGTTTTGAATCATGGCTCTGCCATTAACTAGGTATGTATCCTTGTACAAAATTCTTAATCCATTTCTTCAAAATAAAATACCACCTACCTTGCAGTGTTGTGACAATATGTAAAGCACCTCCCAGAGAGCTTTTCACATAACAGTTGTTCATTAAATAGGAGCTATAGTTGTTATTATTATAATTAGCTGTCATGTTTGCCAATATCTACTTATTAACTCACTCAACTATTTTCTTTTCAGTTGCCTTATACTTAATTTCTTTTTCCTGGCTTGCAAAACATTTTGAGATATGCTGGATCAATGTTACACAATGTCTTTTGTATTAAAAACCTCATTGAATTGTCCTAAGATGAACTAAAAAGATAGAAAGGGCAGGCAGGCAGTTCTTAAGCCACAAGTCAACATTTACTGAACCACTCATGTGATGGTAGCTCTCCATTTTAGAGATAAAGAAACTGAGACCCAAAGAAATAAAGAGTCCTGTCCTAGGTCACAAATGAATTATAACTGAACAAGCCAGAGCCTACCAATCTTGACTCCAAACCCGAGGCTCTTCCCAGTACAAAGTAAAATAAAAATTTTAAATACTGGTCAGACACGGTGGCTCACGCCTGTAATTCCAGCACTTTGGGAAACCGAGGCAGATGGATCGCCTGAGGTCTGGAGTTCGAGACCAGACTGGCCAACATGGTGAAACCCCGTCACTGCTAAAAATACAAAAATTAACCGGGCATGGTGGCATGCGCCTGTAATCCCAGCTACTTGGGAAGCTGAGGCAGGAGAATCGCTTGTACCTGGGAGGCAGAGATTGCAGTGAGCGGAGATCGCACCATTGCACTCCCACCTGGGCAACAGGGCATGACTCAGTCTCAAAAAAATATTCTAAATACCAATTCTCCTTTAAAAAAAAAGTCCGGGGATCTGAGCTTAAAACACACTGATACACTGAGAAACCAGGAGTGTTTCCATTTCAAACAATGTTGAATATTAACCTTAACCTGAGCCTCCAATTCAGGCAGCTTTAATTTTTTTTCTAAATTATGTCCATGGCCTAGCATGACTTGGCAAATAAGCAATTTTTTTTTCTCTCCAGAAACCCTTTCTCCAACCACTGAAAACAACACAGGAAAAACCAACATTCTTCCTAGAGTTAATTTTAAAATACTTTGATTTCACACACAGGTAATACCTACTCGTAAATGCTGGCTTAGAAACAGGAGTGAACAGGTCCTCTTCCCGCTTACTAGGCCCATGCATAGCTGTTTTCTTCCCCACTAAGGCTGCTTCATTAAAATGTAAAGGTCAAAACCACATAGATCAATACGTGGATGTGAATGATCCAGAGCCTATGAGATGTTAAACAAACACCACTACCTGGCCCTTTTGAAAGCCTCAATTATGGAAAGTGGGATTGTTTAAGAGCCTTCATTACAGTTTCATAGATTAAAATACCATTCTCTCCATTTGCATTAGGTTGTGAGTGCGCTTTTTTTTTCCTTCTTTTTCTAACGCTGAATATGTATACATCATTGCCCACCACCAGGAGGGGATTCCTATAACAAGCCAGAGAGGGTGGCAGACTCCCGAGGACTGGAGAAGGCCAAGACCGGCGGCGCTGCGCGCAGAGAGCTTTGGGGCCTCCGTTGTTGCACCGCTCACCCAAAGAACTTAGCTCGGGTGCCGGGAGGGTCGCTGCGCGAAACCTGCCCGCGTGGCTGCGTGCCAGCCCCCACCTGCGCACCCAAGCCCCCAAGCCCAAGGGGAAAGCGCCGGGGCCTCCTTAAAACCCAGCGCACTCGAAGCGCAGTCTGCTGCGCAGCAGCTCGCACGGAAACCGGGTGAAGATAAAGGGGGGCCGGCGAACCCTAAAATTAGCGTTCCGGAAGCAGCGGCCCGGCACCGCCGCGCGGAGACAGCGTCCTCCGCCCCGGCGACCGCGCGAGCGCTCTCCCCCGGGCGCGCGGCCCCTCTGCGCCCTTCCTGGGCACGCGGGCCAGGAGCACGACCAGCGCAATAGGAAGGAAGGGCTCCCCCCGGAAACGGGATCGGGGAACACGTGTAGCCTCCGGAGACCTAAGGGTCCATCGCTCCTCCCCCAAATGCGGCAGAACATTTAAGGAGCCTCCGAATTTAAAACCCCAGAATCCTCCAGAATGCTTGTTGTTGAACTTAAAATTTGGTTGGCTCATTTTTCAGTGAGCCCTTTCCTTTTTTGAGTTTTTATTTAAATCGGTTTCTCTCTTCCCCATCCCCACCAAGAGAATTAGAGTGTTGGGAGGTGAGGGGGAGGTAAGGAGTGAAGGCTGATGGAGGGGGGGTAGTTTACATCCCAACATTTCTCTGCAAGATAAACAGTTCTGAAGGTCAGCGACGGCTCCCCATGGAGCGCTCCTAAAAAGATTAATGTTCATTAAAGGATTCTCCGTCAGCGTTTACCTTGAGAACCCAAACTGTTTTAAGTCCCAAGTATTTCAGATATTCCTATTCTAATAATGCATTGAAAACCTGTATATTCATTATTGACTATTGTGAACACCCCCAAAATAAAATTATCAAAAATCTGGGAGCTAGTCTAAGGAAATCTGTGAAAGCTGTGTTACTCAGCCAAGATTAAATGAAGAATGCAAAAATAGAGTTATATTTAGTACTACAAAAATGGAAAGCTGAATGACACAATATTTGGAAACTAGAAGCTAGTCATTTTTTTAAAGTCATCATATTTATTATATAACTAGAATGTTAATATAGGCACGGTAATTTTAAACTAGTCATTAATACAAACTAAATATGTCTGTGGAGTGACATCGCATCCCTAGGATCTTTTAGCCTTTAGCCCTCTCTTAGCCATCCTTCTGCAGTCCGCCCCTTACCTTTATTTTCAGAATCTTTCATTCTCTGCTTCCTCCCTCTGCTGCAAATGAGCAGGAAAGTCCGTCTGATTCTGCAACCCTGACTTTTGATTTGTCATTCACAGTCAGCGGTCTCGGGGGCGAAGTCTCTCAACGGAGGAGCACTCGGGCTATGATAATTGCATGCAAGTCGGTGTGCGGGGTTATAATTTTGCTTATACTGGAGCGGAAAGGATGGGGATGAAGGCAGACGTAAACACAAATTCCAAAACATGGCATGGAACCGGATCTGGAGCGGAGGCTTGCCTTTCCTTCCCTCAGGATAGGGAACTAACTGTTTAGCGCCTCCTCATCTCTGAAGGGGATGTCTGTGTCATGCACCAGGTTTATTTTCAGATGGTAAGTCAGCTTTGGAGGAGGATTAAGAGCCCTGTACTTTCATTCATTCATTCAACATTTATTTTACCTCTCTGTGGACCAGGCTGTATGCTAAGTACTGGGGATACAACAATGCACAGGACCAGCCCTCGGTCCTCAAGCTGCTCACAGGCGTTACAGTACAGAGGCATACAGTGCAATATAATGGCCTGTGTCTGCTGCATGGACACAGGTTATTGAACCCATTTCACTCAGGCCTAAGTTGATACTCAAGGAGGCTTTAGTGACTGGTTGTAAGCCATTGAGTGGCAGACTAGGAATAGGTAAGAGGATGCCAAACCATAAGACCCCTCCGTTGGAGAGTAAGGAGGATTCAAGTAAATCAGTCATTCAGTTCACTTACTCTAAATCATTCCACAGCTCAGATTCATTCATTCATTCCTTCAATCATTTATTCAACACGTGGTTATTTGTGCCAGGCACTATTCCAACTGTTAGGGTTTCAGGTCCCTGCTTTCTTGGCTATTGCACCCTGGTGGAAGGATTCAGACAGGTAATGTAGACATATAATAAATGGCAATAAATGTTGTGAAGAAAAATGAAACATGGTAATGAGGTAACAGGGGTGCCATTTTAGGCAGGGGGGCCAAGGGAGGTGCCATTTTACTTGTTTTATGGACAATGGGTAAGAGTCATCACAGTCTCTTCCAAACGGCTTCACTCAGAAACTGTTTTTTAAGTTCTGAACCCTCCCAATCTCCTCTGCTTCATGCATACTCACTGATGGATGGTGTTTATTCCCCATGATACAGATTAGTAAACTGGTATCCAGAAAGACTAACTGACTCAAATACATAACCTAACCAAATTGGAAGAAGAGCAACAGAAAGGAATACATCTTCCTGTTACTCTCATCCTCAGAAATTACTGAGTTAAATGCAATATTGACATTAAAACTTTGCTGGACTAGGCATTAAAAGGGTTAAAGACCTATCTTCTACCATCTCTACCTTTTATTAACTGAGTAGTGTAGGGCAAGTGACAGAACCTCTCTGGCATGAGTTTTCTCATCTGCAAAGTGGGAATAATCATAGCTGTCCTATATATGTACTGGGTTGTTCATATCATTAAAAGGGAGAACAGAATTTTGTAAACAAAACACTAAATAAATGTAGGGTATAATTACCAACTGCTTGGGCACATTTAAGAGGACTAATTGCCAGTGTTCACCTGCTCATTACTGCAACCCAAGAGTCAAATATAGCTATAATGTGAGAGCTTTCATGGCTATTAGGGGGCCTTGCATTGACTTCTCGTTGCCACAACTGGAAGACTCCCTGAAAGCTTTGGGAACTTTAAGTATTTGTTTTTGGTTCCCATCTTTCCGTGGCAATGGATAATATCTTTCTGCTGTCTTTGACAACTTAAGACCAATAAGGAAAAGCTGCCTTCATTACAACTCCTTACCGGCCACCAAATGAGACATTGGCTAAACCACATCAGAGAAACGGGCATCTTTATCTCCAAGGACCAAGTCCAGGATAGCCAAAATGTGCCCAAGAGGAGCACTTTGGGGGACTGAGAAGGTGAGGGAGTAGGTGGTGAGAAGCCATCATTCATGCACTCTTTTATTCAATAATATTCATGGTACCAGGCACTGCTGTGAACACTAGGAATGATACAGTGCTGAACAAAACATTCTCTGTCCTCAGAAGCCTGTGGTCTCAGGTCAAGAGGCTTCCACTAGATATGCCAATTTACCAAAGTAGGCAAAAAAAAAAAAACGCCAAGGCGTGGGTTTGAATAGTAGGGCAAGAGCTCCAAAGCAAAAGAGGACTGGGAGAGGTGGCTGATGCCTGTAATCCCAGCACTTTAGGAGGCCAAGGTGGTAGGATGGCTTGAGGTCAGGAGTTCAAAACCAGCCTGGTCAGCATAGTGAGACCCTGTCTCTGAAAAAAATTTTTTAGTTTGCTGGGCATGATGGCATAAGCCTGTGGTCCAGCTACTTGGGAGGCTGAGTTGGGAGGATGCTTGAGTCTGGGAGGTCAAGGCTGCAGTGAGCCATGGGCAACAGAGCAAGAAAGACCCTGGGTGACAGACCAGACTGTGTCTCAAAAACTAAATAAAATAGTGTAAGAGAATGGATTCAAACATGGGCCCTGCCATGTACCAACCCCTGGAATATAAGCTGAGACAAGTTGCTGCACCTCTCTTAAGTTTCCATTTCCTGATCTGCAGGATGGAGGTGATAATGGTACCCATCTTCCACAGCTGGGTGAGGCTCAAACAAGTTAATACGTTTAAGGTTCATAGCACAAAGCCTGACACATAAGGGCTCCATAAATCCTGTAAGATGAGTAGTAACTTGTAACTGGGTCAAGTTTACTCCCCTAAGCTTCAGTTTCCTCATAAAATATGGAAAATAATAACTAGTTTGTAGGATTATTGTGAGAATTACATATGAAGAAGAATATGAAGTCCTTGGCATAAAGGAATAACCAATCACCAACCACCCTCACTCCAGGCCCTTTTAAAAAATTTTTTTATTTTTAATTTTTGTGGGTACATAGTAGGTGTATGTATTTATGAGGTACATGAGAAATTTTGATACAGGCATGCCATGTGTAATAATCACATCATGGAATATGGAGTATCCATCCCCTCAAGCATTTATCCTTTGTGTTACAAACAATCCAATTATACTCTTTCAGTTATTTTAACAAGTACAATTAAATCATTATTGACTCTAGTCACCTTGTTGTGCTATCAAATACTAGGTCTTATTCGTTCTTTCTAACTATTCCAGGCCCTTTTTAATAAAGAAGGCTCCCCAAACCAAAATTTTTAAAAGACCAATGCTAGGAGTAGAAAGGAAGTGGAAGAAGGGAAGGAAGACACCCATTTATATTACAAAAGGAAGTAATAATGTTTTCAAAAGTGTAATCATTTCTAGGGGTATTTGCATTGTACCCAACATTGTATTTTGAAAAGTTTCAAACACACCAAAAAGTTGAAAGAAAGTTCAGTGGGCCCCATATCCAAGTACATTTGGGTATATTTGCTTCATCACGTGTCTGTTTCTCTATCCAACTTTAATTAATCTTTTTTCTCCTTAAGTTGAAAGAGGTTTGAAGGCCTCATCAAATATAAAGAGCCTTTATTTTCCCTCCTGATGCAGTATTTCCAGAAGCACAGGCCTCCTCATTCTGTGGCTATTCCAAGCAGAGCTGGGTGAACTCTCAGAAGTCTTGTCATGTCACACAGTAAATCTGAAGGCCACACCCAGTTAAGGACAAGGATGGAGTCTAGAGCTTTCCACAACAAGGCAATGTCTCTATCAGACCCCAAGCTTCAGATAAACTGGTACTGAGGATGATTAGAAACAGCCGCTAATGGACAAGATGCTCTATCTCAAAAACTGGGTTTAGGAAAAGCATCAGGCAGGCTCCACTGGCCACTAGGTCCCTTGACAACCCTGCACATCCTTGTCTTGTTAGATGCCACTCTGAGTCACTAAACCAGTGACTCATGCTCAGCAACCGAGGCCATCTTGAGAGCTAAACTGAAGGGAATTTTCAAGAACAACGAGTGAAACTCTGAATTGAAAGGGAATAAGGCTTTTATTGTCCGAGCAAAACAAAATGAAAGGAAAAACAACACTGCTATCATACTGTGGATTAAACTTTCCCAGCTGCAAATTTTACTCTGAGGAAACACTGGGCACCAAAAAAAATAAGTAAATTTAAAAAAAAAAAAAAAAA
>NW_016806642.1:4135394-4138931 GCF_001698545.2 Rhinopithecus bieti
AAAAGCTTTTACATGCCCTTGGAATTTTGAGGCATTTTATTCTTGATTAGTTGATAGGTAAGCAGAGACCCAGAACATATGTCCCAAATTAGGCAGATGAAATGATCTTTCAGTGACTTGTCTAGAGCTTCTGCTTGCTTAGTCATTCATTCCCAAAGAGTGGCTTTAGCTTTACCTGCAACCCCACACTCAGTCTTCCTGCACCCAGCCAAGCCTCTGTCTGGCTTGCTCAGAGCACCCAAATGGCCAGAAAAGAGGTGAGAAGGAAAAAGAAAATGTGCTTACTGTGGGGAGGGGGTAGATGTTTAGGATTAGGGCTAGTCACAGAGAAGGGGCAGCATGGGTTATATGGAGTACCTACTACATGCCAAGCTGTTTTCTTATCATCATCATCATACATTTGTTGAGAACTTATTATTTGGCAAGCATTGTCTTTAATGCAAGGACTCAGAGCAGACCTCCAGGGTTTGAATCCCAGCTTACTAGTTGTATAACTTTGGAAATGTTACTGAACTTCTCTCTGCTTCAGTTTTTCTTATGTGTAAAACGAAAGCTATAAAACAGGGTTATTATAAAAAAAAAAAAAAAAAATACACTCTTTTTTTTTTTTTTTTTTTTTTGAGACGGAGTCTTCGCTCTGTCACCCAGGCTGGAGTGCAGTGGCCGAATCTCAGCTCACTGCAAGCTCCGCCTCCCGGGTTTATGCCATTCTCCTGCCTCAGCCTCCCGAGTAGCTGGGACTACAGGCGCCCGCCACCTCGCCCGGCTAGTTTTTTGTATTTTTTAGTAGAGACGGGGTTTCACGGTGTTAGCCAGGATGGTCTCGATCTCCTGACCTCGTGATCCGCCCATCTCGGCCTCCCAAAGTGCTGGGATTACAGGCTTGAGCCACCGCGCCCGGCTGAAATCATACACTCTTTAAGATGGTGGCTGGCACATAGTGTGACAAAAGCAATGCACATGTTAACTCTTGCCATTCGTTTTATTAGATGAGACAAACGAGGCAGAGAGGCAAGGAGACTTGCCAAAGGAGACACATAGCTAAACACAGCAGAGTCCAGAATCGTCATGTCATTTATTTCTCACACAGTCCTGTGAGGGAAATGGGAAGGAAAGGAGAGTGGCTTCACCTGCAACACCACACTCGGTCTTCCTTTTATTGGTAAGAGTTTGGAAATCCAAGACGGCCTAGTAATTTACACGTCACAAGTTGGCAAGTAGGAGAGTTGAGATTTAAACCCACATTTGCTGACTGTAAAACCCTTGTTCATCCTACTATGTCAGTGGTTCTCAACCTTTAGCATGTGTCAGAATTACTGCAGAGTTTATTTAAACACATTTCCAGGTCCCAGCCTCCTATCCCTCCCCATCCTCTCATCCTCCCACCCCTCAGTTTGTGATTTGGTAGCTCTGAGAGGGGGCCTAGAATTTGCATTTCTAACAAGATCCTGAGTGATGTTGATGCTGCTGGTCTCATGCTGCTGGTCTGGAGACCAAGCTTGGAGAACCACGGATCTCTACAATCGTGCACCTGTTTGCAGAACAGGTGGTAGGAGGAGAGCCAGAGCCACAGACCCAAAGATTGTGGGTCAGTAAGGTTTCCCCACTCTGATAAAGTGTTGGTTACTTCCCATAGCCTGGCTAATAAACCTTGTATTTACACAGCCCTTTCATTTTTATGGTCTCGTTTGATCTCTCTAATATCCTTAGGAATAGGCTAGGTAGGAATCACGACCTCCATTCAATGTGGCTTGTTTTTAGGGACATATGGCTAGACAATGGCAGTGAGAGAATAAACCACTGATCAACGTGACAGAAATTCTGTCCTTTTCTCCAAATAAATTGTTCTGGAAAATACTATCTACTGATGGACAATGACTCTAGTTCCAACCTGTCTTCCCAGATAATACCACAGCTCAGGAAAGGGCTCCTCACCCGGCACAGGGTTCAGAGGAAGGAATTTCTGGTGGGAGGAACTCAAGGCCGGTTATCTACCATAATTTCGAGGGCTAGAGAAGTCTACTGCTCATAAAGTGCTTTCCTCATTTGCTCCCTTTTCTGTAACCTACAAACTTTGATATTTGAGTAAAATATGGTTTTCCACAATGGATGGAAGCATTTGGAGGGTTAATTTCAACTCAGCACAGCTTGTTCATTTAGAACTACTGGCATGATTAAGTATATTTTTAAAAGTTGTTTAAACCTGTAAACCAACAAATAATTCATATCCAGAATATTTAAAGAATTCCTAAAATGGATAAGAAAAAAAAAACCACCAAGTTAAAGAAATGAGAAAGGCATCAATAGGCCTTTCACAAAGGTTCACACAAGAATGGCCAATATTCTTGTGAAAAGATACTCAGCTTCATTATTTGTCAAGAAAATTCAGTATAAAACAACATGGAATACCATTTCATACCCATCAAATTAGCAAACATTTAAAAGTCTGACCATATTCAGTAAGGAATCAGGGAGCTTACACACGGTTGGCAGAAACTGAATTAGCACAAATATACAAAGGTCAACTTGGCAATATCTCTCAAAATCAAAAATATATATATACAGTTTGATGCAGTAATTGTCCCTTTAGATAGTTATGCTAAACTTTTAGTGACAAATGTTCAGAGTGTAAATTTCAGAGTCATTCTCTTTGGAAATATATAAATGGAAGGAATCTTTCATTCCAGACATATTTATTGAATGTCTGCTATGTTCAGGACACAGTGTTAGGATGCAAAGATGACAGGAATCCTTATAAGCTATGTTCCTTCTCCCCTGCGGCCTCCTGATGAAAAAGAAGAAGGTGGCACAAAGAAGGATGCTGCTGCAGAAGACCTTCTGGTTGACCCAGAAGGGTTAACCGCCCCAAAAAAGCCTCCAGCTGTGGTTGCTTCCCAGAGTGCACTGAACTTCTAACCGTATTTTGAGTGTGATCATATGGTTGACAATCTAGACTAAGCATTAATCTAGACTAACAGTAGTCTGGACTATTATGAAACTCTACACTATTATTAGTCTATACTAGCAATAGTATACTAATAGTAGTCTAGATTTTCAGCCATATTAATATTATGGTTTTCTAATAAGTTCTAGACTTTTCTAGGTTTTCTAGACTATTTTCTAAGAATAGTCTACATTTTCAACCATATTAATATTAGGTTTTGTTTTATTAATATGAATACATATAATAGTAAACCTAATATTAATAAAAGTAACCAGCCCTTTGTGAACCTCTGTGTACCAGAAATGCATTTAATCATCAGAGTTACATGACATAGGAATTGTCATCCTCATTTTTCAGATAATATATAACTCCATTTTTGAAAGACTAAGGACACTGTCTAATATCACACAGCTTATTAATGTGCCATTTATGAGTGGCAGATTCAAATAATAGCCTGTCTGACATCAAAGCGTATGACTCTAGATGCCCAAAATGATGTTAACATCATCATAAGAAATTCAGGTTAACTTTAAAAAATCAAATAAAATTGAGATATAAATTTCTTTTTTTTTTTTTTTTTTTTTTTTTTTTTT
>NW_016806642.1:4141903-4145408 GCF_001698545.2 Rhinopithecus bieti
TTTTTTTTTTTTTTTTTGTTGAGACGGAGTCTGGCTCTGTCGCCCGGGCTGGAGTGCAGTGGCCGGATCTCAGCTCACTGCAAGCTCCGCCTCCCAGGTTTACGCCATTCTCCTGCCTCAGCCTCCGGAGTAGCTGGGACTACAGGCGCCCGCCACCTCGCCTGGCTAGTTTTTTGTATTTTTAGTAGAGACGGGGTTTCACCGTGTTAGCCAGGATGGTCTCGATCTCCTGACCTCGTGATCCGCCCGTCTCAGCCTCCCAAAGTGCTGGGATTACAGGCTTCAGCCACCGCGCCCGGCTATAAATTTCTTTTATTGCGTAATATTTATTCATTTTACTTCCCTCTTCCATGAGTATAGCTATTGAAACATGTTTTTTCATGTGTGGAGGGAGATGTGGCAGAAAGGATGTTGTATAGATAGACAGGCCTGAATCTGCCACTCACCAGTCACATGACCTCCAGCATATCACTTAGTGCCTCTTGCTTTACCTTCCCTTATATATAAAATGGGGGAAATACATAACATCTGCCCTCTCTCCTTCCAGGGGTATTGTCAAGATCTAAACAAAAGCCTGTAGTTGAACTATTCTTTAAGATGTCAAGTATCATATAACATTAGACATTAGAATGGCTTTATACCCAGGGCTTATGGGGAAAGGGGAAGATAGATAGTAGAGGAATGCAGTGAGCAGCCAAGATCCTATCTAAGAAAAGAGAGGTGTGGGATGGCAGTGAGCCCTGGGAAGCTGTGAGTAAACGCTAGGTCAGGAACACAGAAGCAGAGATGGTTTTTTAGGCACTATAGATCTGGTTTTAAAAATTATAAAACTAATACAGGAACAGAAAACCAAACACCAGTTGTTCTCACTTATAAATGGGAGCTGAACAATGAGAACACATGGACACAGGGAGGGGACCAACACACACTGGGGCCCGTGGTGGAGAGGGCAGGGGAGGGAGAGCATCAGGAAGAATAGCTAACGCATGCTGGGCTTAATACCTAAGTGAAGGGTTGATAGGTGCAGCAAACCACCTTGGCACACCTTTACCTATGTAACAAACCTGAACATCCTGCATGTGTATCCCAGAACAAATATTTTTAAAATTAAAATAAAAATTATAAGACTAGAACACTTATTCTAACCCAAGTAACTACAGTGGCAATATTCATTTATTCCTCTTTTGTAAACATTCACACAATATCTGGAATAACACTACGCATGTAATTATCACTCAAGGGATACCTGTTGCAATCATCGATCTCATTTAAGCTCATGATAAGAAGTGGTCAGCCTTTGGCCCTATTTAGTTTCAGCAATAGTTCTTTTTGTTTGTTTGTTTGAGACAGAATCTCACTCTGTGACCTAGGCTGGAGTGCAGTGGTGCAATCTCAGCTCACTGCAGCCTCTGCCTCTTGGGTTTAAGCGATTTTCCTGCCTCATCCTCCCAGGTAGCTGGGACTACAGGTGTATGCCACCACACCCAGCTAATTTTTGTATTTTTAGTAGAGACGGGGTTTCACCACCGTGGCCAGGCTGGTCTCAAACTCCTGACCTTAAGTGATCTGTCCACCTCGCCTCCCAAAGTACTGGGATTACAAGATTGAGCCACCGCACCCGGCCTCAGCAATAGTTCTTGCTGACAGTACGGAATGAATTTTATTGGTGCACTGACTTAAAAAAAGTAGGAACACATACTTGGAAGCCGGCAAGATGACAATGACAAGCTGCAGAGTCTCCCTAACAACCACCAATAGAAAAGCTTGTTTTTAATGCAATAAATAAATATTTGAAAGATAATTATTGCTGGTCATTTTCAAATTTATTTTTATAATGCTTACTAGGTACTAACACTTTGTAACTACTAACTCGTTTAATTCATTAATTTATTTAATCCTCAAAACACCGGGAGTGGGTGAGGGAACTATATCGATGGCAGGGTCCTGGTGCAATCTGGCTCTGCCCTGCATCTGGTCGGCCATTTTAGAAATAAGGCATGTCAACCCCTCAGAGAAAGATCCTCAGACGATGGAAACAGACAAAAAGGACAAGACAAGACACATTCATAAGCAGTATCTACACAGTACCACGCCCTGCACTTAGCCTGGTGGGGGATGCAAAGATGAAATGGATGAGAATGAGGAATCTTTAATACCAGATGAACAGTGACAAACGCTCTACAGGTGACGAAATGCTAAAGGAGGAGTTACAGGTGGCAGGAACCCCAGAGATTTCAGGGAAGAGACTGCATTTGTGCTAGTCTTGGCAGGAGGGTAGGAATCCGGCAGGCTGTACGGGCATGGACACTGCAAACAGAGAAAAGCCGGGAACCAGCAGATCAGGTCACTTCCCTGCTTAGCACACTTCAGTGTTTTTTCCCAGCTCACGTAGAATAAAATCTGAACTCCTCCTCATGTTCCGCCCAGACCTCATCCCGGCCCTGCATCCCTCACTTTCCCCTTGCTCAGTTCAGGCACTCTGGGAACCTTTTCACTTGCTATTCTCTATTACTCGGCTCCAAGCTGGAGTAACTCCTCGTCAGTCCTCGGGTCTCCACTAACTTGCAATGCCTCGGAGAGGCCTTCCCAGTCCGCGTGCCACGGAAGCTCGGGCCCCCTGCCTTTTTTCCTCTCTCAGCAGACTATCTGATTCCCTCCAAGCACACATAGCAATGTGTACCGGGCTTTCTCTGTTTTGCGTGTGTAATGTCTGTCTTCCTCTCTAGAAGCAGTTCCACAAGCCGGGTTTTGCCCATCGTGTTCTCCTCCGATCAAGGCAGATGGAGGGGCTCGATAAAAATTGTGGAATGAATGGAGTGAGTCAGTGATTGGCTGTGAGTTGAGGCCCTGGCGAGGACAGGACTGAGTGTGCTAGGAAATAGTTGATCGTGGCGAGAGCTTCGAGATCACCGCAGGCAGGTAGAAAGGCGGTGGGTACAGGGCGGGAGGCCCTTAAAGGGACGCTCGGGTTCGGATTCATTCCCCCAAAGGGCACTGCATTGTAGGCGCCAGGCCAGGTGTGGGGCGGGGACAAGCTAACCTCAGTGAGGCTGTGTCGCCGCGCCACCGTGGCTTCCCTGTGTCCAGAGCCAAAGCAACGAGTAGGGGCTAGGGGAAAGGAGACTGTGCCGAGACAAAACGCTGCGCTTCCCCATCGGTGCGCTTCCCCAGCGGTCCCCGTCCCCGCGGCCAAGGGTCGGGTTCAGGGGTCGCCTAGGCATCCAGGCTCCTGGGGCCGGGAACGCGGCCAGAGAGACCGCCGGGGACCGCCCCGCCGCCGCGGCGCCCCTGCCTCAGGTAACAGGTCCCGACCGGCCGCGCCCACACTCACCCTGCCCCGCCTGGCGAGCTGAGCGCTGCCTCCACAGCCGGCGGGTCGCCTTCCACGGCCGCCGCAAGGAAAACAGCTTCCGGCTCTTCTGGCCTCCCTTCTCAGTGGCGCCCATCGGTGCGCCGCGCCCTCCCCGCCGCCCCCGCCCGAGCCGAGCGCCACCGCTCGCCGCCG
>NW_016806642.1:4145922-4153664 GCF_001698545.2 Rhinopithecus bieti
GCCTGGAGACGCGCCCGGGGCGGAGCTTAGGGCCTGGAGCCGTGGCTGGCGCCGACGGGGAGGCTTCCCGGCCCGGCCCACACGGCGGCGCCTGGCGCCCGAGGGGTGGGAGTGAGCGCGGGCCCGCGCCCCTCACTTGGGAGGCACAGTTAGCACCCTTAATTAATACAGGAGTCATGGGGGGCGCTCACCCATTTTATCTCCCAGTTACAAACCATACACTCCACGCTCCGAGAGGGTAAGGCATCTGCCCACAATCACACAGCGCTAAAGAAATTCCAGAGCCCTAGGCTCTGACGATGTTTACTCACACCGTGCTACCGCCTCAGAATGAAACAACATCACGTTAGAAAGTGGTTTTAATTCTGACAGATATTCCTGTTTTCCTAATACAAGGGATTACTAGTCACCCATGATTTTTTGAGAACCTGTTCCATGTCCAGCTACTTTTACACACATTTCATGAAACCTCATTGCAACCCCATGGTGTGGAAGGCGTTTCCCATTTTCCAGATGAGGAAACTGAAATGGCAGAACTGAAGCTCCTTCACCCCATCCCCATGCCACCACTGGTCTCTGTTGAGATTTTGCTTGGAATCGCGAGATACTGAGAGGAAGATCAAAACCAACGCCCTTGAACACGACCTGGCTGCAATAATAACAGCTAATATTTATAGAACGTTTTTTATGTGGCAGATTTTACATACTGCCCGGGCTGGAGTGCAATGGCGTCATCTCAGCTCACCACAACCTCTGCCTCCTGGGTTCAAATGATTCTCCTGCCTCAGCCTCCCGAATAATACTCGGGGGGCGGAAACAATCTCCAAACTCAACAGATGGGGAAGCTGAGCATCAGAGAGTACAGGTTAGATATCTAAAACTTCAATCAAGGTTTTATGTTAGGTCAAATTATGAAATTGCCATTTTTGTAGGCCCAAACAATATCAGACAAGAGCTTCTATAGGTGACCAAAATTAAAATCACCAGTGGAGATCGGGCACGGTGGCTCACACCTGTAATCCCAGCACTTCGGGCAGCCAAGGCAGTCAGATCACTTGAGTCCAGGAGTTCAAGAGCAGCCTTCACAGCAAAGCAAAAACCTGTCTCTACCAAAAATGCATACACACACACACACACACACACACACACACACACACAAATTAGCCAGGCATGGTGGCACACACCTGCAGTCCCAGCTACTCAGGAGGCTGAGGTGGGAGGATCACCTGTGCCCAGCGAGGTAGAGGCTGCAGTGAGCCGAGAGGGTGCCACGATACTCCAGCCTGGCTGACAGTCACATTCTGTAAAAAAAAAAAAAAAAAAAAAAAAAAAAATCACCAGTGGAGACAGGTGAAAATCGAATGCCTGCTGATGTGATATGCTGAGAAAGACACATCACCTATGGAGTATTCTGGCCAAATATGCACAGAGTGAAGCTACTCATGGGGAAACATCAGATAAACCCAAAACGAGGAATCCACTATTAAAAGGGACAGAGAAGTGCTGTATTCCTCAAAAGTATCAATGTCATAAAATAAGAAGAAAAGCTATGGAGATGTTCTAGATTCGAGGTGACTGGGCTGGGAGCAGTGGTTCACGCCTGTAATCCCAGTACTTGGGGAGGCCAAGGCAGATGAATCACCTGAAGTCAGGGGTTCGAGACCAGCCTGGCCAACATGGCGAAACCCCGTCTCTACTAAAATTACAAAAATTAACTGAGCGCAGTGGCGTGCACCTGTAATCCCAGCTACTCGGGAGGCTGAGGCAACAGAATCACTTGAACCTGGGAGGCGGAGGTTGCAGTGAGCCAAGATTGCGCCATTGCACTCCAGCCTGGGAGACAGAGCAAAACTCCATCACAAAAAAAAAAAAAAGGTGACCGAAGAGACATTGCAGCTAAATGCAATACCTGACTCTAGACTGGACCCTGTTTTGTAATTTTTTGTTTTTGTTTTTTAAGGCTCTAAAGCATATTACTGAGTTAATTTTACCAAAAAAAATTAAATGTAGGTAGCAGATTAGAGAAAAAATGCTTATCAATAAAAAACTTACTGACATTGATAACTACACTGTGATTATATAAGAAAATACCCCTATTTTAAGAAAATACACACTGAAGCCCCACACAGTGGCTTCGCCTCTAATCCCAGCACTTTGGGAGGCTGAAGTGGACAGATGGCTTGAGCTCAGGAGTTCAAGACCAGCCTGGACAATGTGGTGAAACCTTTTGTCTCTCTTATTAAAACTGAAAATATGAAAAAAAATTAAAAGAAAATGCACATGAAAGCATTTAGGAATAAAGAGCCATGATGCATTTAACATGCCTTCAAGTGATTGGGTGGCAGGGGGGAGAAAAAGTATTTATGTACATAAAATGGGAGGAATCACTCCACCCAAATTTGAAGCCTACTATAAAGGTACAGTTTCAAAAACAGTGCGGTGTTGGCAGAAAAATAGACACATACATCAACGGAACAGAATAAAGACCCAGAAACAGAATAGACCCACATAAATCTGTCCAACTAATTTTTGACAAAGGATCAAAAGCAATTCAGTGGAAGAAATGTGCTTTTTCAACAAATGATGCTGGAGCAATTGGACGTCCGTAGGGAAAAAAAAAAGAGAGAGAAGATCCAGGACCCAAACTTCATACCTTATACAAAAATCAACTCAAAATGGATTCTAGACTTAAATGTAAAACTATAATACTTAGAAAGAAATAGGAGAAAATTTTCTAGTACCCAGAGCTATGCAGAGAGTTATTTGGCTTGTTACCAAAAGTACAATAAGTGGAAAAATTGTTAAGTTGGACCTTAGCAAGATTTTTTTTGCTCTGTGAAAGACTCTGTTAAGAAGATGAAAAGACATACTACCAACTGGGGAAAATACTTTAAACCACATAGCCAACAAAGGAGTATTTAGAATATGTAAAGAATTCTCAAAACTCAGCATTAAAAAACAAACAAACTGGAGGGTGCAATGGCTCACACCGGTAATCTCAGTACTTTGGGAGGCCGAGGCAGGTGGATCACCTGAGGTCAGGAGTTCAAGACTAGGCTGACCAACATGGTGAAACCCTGCCTCTACTAAAAATACAACATTAGCCAGGAATGGGGGCGCATGCCTGTAATCCCAGGTACTTGGGAGGCTGAGGCAGGAGAACTGTTTGAACCCAGGAGTGGAGGTTGCAGTGAGCCAAGATCACGCCATTGCACTCCAACCTAGGTAATATAGTGAGACTCTGTCTCAAAAAAAAAAAAAAAAAAAAAAATTTAAAATGTGCAAAAGACATGAACACGTATTTCCCTGAAGCAGAAATATAGATAACAAATAAGCATATGAAAAGAAATTCAACATTATTAGCCATTAGGGAAATACAAATTAAAACCACAATAAGATATCACTATACACCTAACAGAATGAGGATGTAGCAGAGAAACTGAATCACTCCTACATCACTGGCAGGAATGTAAACTGGTACAGACACCCTGGAAGAGTTTAGCAGTTTCTTAGAAAACTAAACACACAACTACCATACAATCCAGCAATTGCGCTCTTGGGTACTTATCCCAGAAAAAATGAAAACACACAAAAACCTATAAAAGGAACGTTCAGTAGCTTTACTTTGTAACAGCCCAAAACTGGGAACAACCCAGGCATCTTTTAATGGGTCAATGGTAAAACAAGCTGTGGTACATGCATACCATGGAACACTAGTGAGCAACAAAAAGTAACAAACTATTGACACATATAACAATCTCAGTGAATCTCCAAGGAATTATGATAAGTGAAAAAAGCTAATCCCAATACTATACATTTTCATTTATATAATATTTTTAAATGGTAAAATTATACAAATGGAGGACAAAATAGTAGCTGCCAGGGAGTAGCAGGATGCATGTAGCTATGGAAGGGATTCTGTGGTGATGAAACTGTTTTGTATGTATCTTTAATGTATCAGTATCAACTTATTGGTTACTATATTAGATTATAGTTTTACACAATGTTACTATTAGGAGAAAACGGGTAAAAGAGTACATGGGTCTTTCGGTATTATTCCTTACAACTACTACCAATCTACAATTATCTCAAAACAAAACATTTTAGTTTTTATAGGCTGCATATCAACAATTTCGTATAGTTCAATTCAATACTTAAAATTCAGCTGAGTCGGCCGGGCGTGGTGGCTCACACCTGTAATTCTAGCACTTTGGGAGGCTCAGGTGGGCGGATCACAAGGTCAGGAGATAGAGGATATCCTGGCCAACATTGTGAAACCCCAGTGGCATGCATCTATAATCCTGGCTACTTGGGAGGATTGCTTGAGCCTGGGAGGTTGAGGCTGCAGGAAGCCATGATCATGCCACTGTACTCCAGCCTGGGAGTTTTTGAGACAGAGCAAGACCCTATCTCAAAAAAAAAAAAAAAAAAAACATAAGAGAGAGAAACAGAGAGAGAGAGAAAAAATATTGGGAAAACCCCATTTCATTCTTTCTTTAATTCAGAAGAACAGAAGTATAGGAAGTTGGCCCAATGTGGTGGCTCACACCTGTAATCCCAGCACTTTGAGAGGCCAAGGTCGGCAGATTGCCTGTGGTAAGGAGTTTGAGACCAGCCTGGTCAGCATGGTGAAACCCCGTCTCTACTAAAAAAAAAAAAATTAGCTGGCCATGGTGGCACGCATCTGTAGTCCTGGCTACTTGGATAGCTGAGAGAGGAGAATCACTTGATCCTGGGAGGGGAAGGTTGCAGTGAGCCCAGATTGCGCCACTGTACTCCAGCCTGGGTGACAGAGCAAGATTCTGTCTCAAAAAAAAAGAAGACAAATAGGAAGCTCTAAATGTGAAATGAAGAAGGAAACTGGGAAGAAGGTGGAAACTGAGAGATGTTCTCTCTCTATCAGCAATAAGCTGCTTTCTTCTACAGCAGCTCTCACTCTTCTTGGCATCCGGACTGAAGAAATAGGCCTTTAGAAGAAGTGATGTTGCCTGGGCACAGTGACTCATACCTGTAATCCCAACACTTTAGGTGGCTAAGGCAGGTGGATCACTTGAGGTCAGGAGTTCAAGACCAGCCTGGCCAAAATAGTGAAACCTCTTCTCTACTAAAAATAGAAAAATAAGCCAGGCATGGTGGTACGCACCTGTAATCCCGGTTACTCAGGAGGCTGAGGCAGGAGAATCACTTGAAGGCAGAGGTTGCAGTGAGCCAAGATCACGCCACTGCACTCCAGCCTGGGCGATAGAGGGAGACCCTGTCTCAAAAAGAAAAAAACGTGATCTAGTTAGCAAAGCTACTCAGGAATGGTAACCACGTGCCACCAATTAGGGTTGCCCTCTATCCTGGGACCTTTTACCTGGCCTTAGGGTTAAGACACCTAGAAATCTAGTCCTGGTTAACCAAACCATCTCTGAAAGACTAGCTATGTCCCTTTTTCTCCTAGCTCACTTATTGACCACCAACACGGCTACTCCCTCCCATTAGTGGAGGGAACTTAACCAGATGACCTAAAAGTTCCCTTCCAGGGCCTTCCAATATCCTTCCCTGTGCATCCTGACTCTCACTGGCTGCTCTGAAATAGTGCTAAGTGTTAATAGCCCCACTGGGCCTGGCTTAGAGACTCACCTTTTATTTCACTGTCCTGGCACATCCAGTCGATTGAAACAGCTGCTTGGAGAGGCTGCCTTGCTCACTGCTTAGACTTCACTGGTCAGAGAAAGATGCAAGGGACATTCTTTAGCTTGCCCTTTTAGTCCAAACATCACATGATTTTGTGGAACTCTTCCAACTGGAGCTGAAAAAAGACCAGAAGCCTCTGACTCCCACAGTCACTGCTTGCTCCAGGCAGATCCAGTGGCGAGCTTTTGCTACAGTCCCTGGAGTCCATGGGAAAAGAATGTGGTCTGAGAGAAGATCTTCCAACAAGTGGAAACACCCAAGTGCCTGAGGCACATTCATAAGCATGAGCAACATGGAATTTCTTTTCAAATGTCAAAAATGCAAACCAAGTAAGCCCACTTATTTGTACATCTGGCTCACTGGGCATGGAGAAAAACAAAATGGGGGAAAAAAATCCTGAATTCCATGCATGTCATTGTGTTTACAAAGCTAGGTCCAGAAATGCGAATATGACAGTACTCAAAGTCAACAGGATACAAGATTTGTGTGTGTGTGCGTGCATGTATATGCACATGTGGGTGCGGTGTGAGTGTAGGAGAGCTAGTAGAAAGGGCCTAGACTTTCCAGCTAAGCACAACTGTATGAATCCTGGCTCTGCCACTGACTAACTTTACGGCCTTGGCCAACTTGCCTAACTTCTCTAAGTTTCTGTTTCCCAATCTGTAAAATGGAAATAATACCTAGCACCTACTTCACAGATGTGATGAGTGTTGCTGTTACATGTAAACGATCAAATAGGCTCAGTAAATGGTAGCTTACTATAGTACTTTGTCCATTGAGAGAGACAGGACAGACAAAAAGGATGACTTTTTTTTTTTTTTTTTGAGACAGGGTTTCACTCTGTCACCCAAGCTGGAATACAGTGACATGATCTCAGCTCACTGTAGCCTCAACCTCCCAGGCTCAAACATTCCTCCCACCTCAGCCTCCAGAGTAGTCGGGACTATAGGCACACACCATCACACCCAGCTAATTGTTTTATTTTCTGTAGAGATGGGGTCTCACTCTATTGCCCAGGCTGGTTTGAATTCCTGGGCTCAAGCGATCTTCCCACCTCAGCCTCCCAAAGTGCTGGGATTACAGGCATGAGCCACCGTACCTGATAGAATGGCAATTTTTTTTTTTCACAATGAATCAATAAATGGATGGTATATGCATTTGTGTGGCTAAAGAGAGAGAAATGAAAAGGTCTTGGTTTTTGGAGAAGATCATATCCTTGAAACTTCATTATTTAAATATCTTTCTTTTATTATGCTTGAAGAACCTTGTTGCCCATCCTCTTTTACTGAAAGTTCCAGAATATAAGCTAAACTACATAACCTAACCCAAATGCCTCTGGAGCCACTGGAGCCAATAGTGTTGTTTCATGTTTCTGTTTCCCCAATGGCAATGACAATAGGACTGTCATTAGTGCAGAAAACAATTAAGGGTAGTCTCCACTTTAAATTTATTTTTAATCTAAAGTTTACAAGATTAAAGAGTGATACCTACATGTGGCTAGCAGCTATCTATTGTATGTCACAGTCATGAAACATTTCTATCATTCCAGAATATTCTATCAGACAATCACTGCTCTAGAAACATGCTTCATGTACTTTGGGCTTGTTTCAAGATCTATATCCACAAGCAAGGCATTTTATTCCAAAGTCCTTCTTGTTTCACTATGGTTTACTCCTATTCAGAGAAATTATTCTTTCTCCTTTGACTAATATACACTGAGCATCACATCCACATATATCAAACCTTACAGTGGATTGTCATATAGGCTGCACTCTCATTTTGCTAAAAAGTTCACAAGATTAAAGAGTGATACCTACATGTGGCTAGTGGCTATCTATTGTATGTCACAGTCATGGCACATTTCTATCATTCCAGAATGTTCTATCGGACAAGGGCTGGCTGCTCTAGAAACGTGTTTCACATGCCTTGGGCTTATTTCAAGATCTATAGCCACAAGCAGAGCATTTTACTCCAAAGCCCTTTTTATTTCACTATGGCTTACTCCTTTTTAGAAATTATTCTTTATTTATTTATTTATTTATTTATTTTTTTATTTTTATTAT
>NW_016806642.1:4154133-4164917 GCF_001698545.2 Rhinopithecus bieti
ATTTATTTTTTTTTGGAGCAGGAGATGGTGTCTCACTCTGTTGCCCAGGCTGGAGTGCAGTGGTGAGATCTCGGCTCACTGCAACCTCCACCTCCCAGGTTCAAGAGATTCTCTTGCCTCCGCCTCCCAAGTAGCTGGGATTACAAACACCCACCACCATACCCGGCTAATTTTTGTATTTTTAGTAGAGACGGGGTTTCACCATGTTGGCCAGGCTGGTCTCGAACTCCTGACCTCAAGCAATCCACCCACCTTGGCCTCCCAAAGTGCTGGGATTACAGGCGTGAGCCACCACACCTGGCTATAGATTATTCTTTGTCCTTCAACTAATGTACACTGAACATCTTGATCTTTAATTTCCCAGCCTCTACAACTATGAGAAAGGAATTTCTGGGCTCAACACGTTGGCTCATGCCTATAATCACAACACTTTGGGAGGCTGAGGTGGGAGGCTCACTTGAGCCTAAAAAGTCAAAGGTGTAAAGAAAGAAAAGAAAAAGAAAGAGAGAGATTTCTGTTGTTTATAACTACCCAACTCAATTTATAATATTTTGTTAGGGTAGCCCAAACAGACCAACATACCCTCTTTTGTGGGGTTGTGGGTGGACATTCAATCCTTGGGTAAGTTATTTAATCTCTCTGCCCTTCATAGCATTGTAGGGAGGATTAAACAAGATAATGAAAAACACTTAGTAAACGCTCAATAAATGGTATGCATTATTGTTCATAACATCATCATCATCCCAGTTGTCAGGGGACACAAAGGAAAGGAAACTCAGTCTTATCCATAACAGGATAATTTGAGCATTGTAGGCCTTCCTTGAATTGAACATAGAACTGTCTTCTTATGGCGTTTTGTTGCTGGTCTTTGTTCTGCCTTGGGCTGCTCAATTACAGCTGAAGAATTTGAACACTTGTTCCCTCCCCTGTCACACCCTCCTTCTGCTCCTTTTATATCCTTTCGTTCTCCTTTGAATATTTTCTCTTTTCACAATATCTTTCTAAAAAATAGAACCTAGAGCCCTCCTAAGTTCTTCATATATTGCCCAACTTCTATGTTCAATGTCTACCAAGATGCATGGCCATGAGAAAGGATTGAAAGCATTTTAAAAATTTTATGAAGGTTATACTTCTGCAACTGAATGTTGAAACCTCAATGTAGAACATTGTTCATATCTGTTCCACACAGACTAGCACATATACACATATACATGATATTATTTACACAAATGGTATCATAATCTACACATTGTTCATATTTTTTATTTACAATAAATATATCTGGAAATATTTCCACTGCTGAGTTCAATGATATGATCACTTTCATTAATCTGAATACAATACTACATTTCTATTGCAGGAACCAAGATTTTATCAGATGTTTTTGAGAGTGTGAAAGATTTTCTAACATTAGGTTGAGCTAATTTAGAGTCATCTAAAATCTTAGAATTTTTTCATATAAATTGTTATCAAGCCATGTTTCTCCTATCCTATATACTTTCATAACTGAATTTTGAAACATAAATGTAGAACTTAGCATTTAATTGCATTTTGTTGTTTTGACCTAGACTCAAGGTCTTTTGAAATCTTTATTTTTTTATCCAGATAGTGATCCCTCCCTGCTGTAAATCTCATCAGCATAATTTTACTTGCATCTGAGTCACTGAACCATCCAAGGCTAAGAAGAAAGGCTTGTACATGATAAAACAGGTGTGACCTTACTTTAAATACATGGATCTACTTCCCCTCCCACTGATCTTTGCAGGAGTCTTGCTCTAGGACACTGGATCCTGTCCCTCTGATTTTCCTCCTCCCCCGTTTTAGGTCTCCTAGATGAGACATGAGATAAAGGTAGTCAAGTGTGGTGAAGGAGGGAATGTATAGTCTACTTTTCCTACTCCCTAACACCTTTAGTGACAAAATCAAAACTCAACATAAGAGGAGTCTGAAACAATAGAGATAAAATAGGATTTGGGGTTCTACTGAAGAGCCCAGTTGGAAGTTAAATAAAATCAGAAACTCATTTGAGGAATCCATGATTCATGAGTATATCCCCAGTCAGGAGGAAATGAAACACAACCAGTCTGTAAAGAATCAGCAAGCAAGAAAGAGAAACAGGGGTATATCTCTTGTACACGTCACCTTTTCTTTTGCTGCTGAATCTCTAGTTTGGAATCTGTTGAGTGGTATCAATGGGTTCACAAATATCAGCTCATTGGGTTGGCAGTGCCTCGTTGCTAGAAATGGTGCCAGAGTCAACCCCCAGTTTAAGAGAACTAGACCACCACTTGGGCTGGCCTCAGGATCTGTCACCAGAGGGGAGCTACAGAACCATTGCCCACAAGGGCAATGCCAGACAAGCCCCCAAATTTGGAACTGCCCAATGGGTTCACCTTGCTCACTCACTGCCTAGACAGAACCAATGTATCAAGAGAGGGGAATTGAAATAGAGAAAGTAATTCATGCAGAGCCAGCTGTGCAGAAGACCAGAGTTTTATTATTACTCAAATAAGTCTCTCAGAGCATTCAGGGATCAGGGTTCTTAAGAATAATTTGGTGGGTGGGGGGACCTTTGAGTCGGGAGTACTGATTGGTTGGGTCCCAGTGCAACACTTAATGAATCTAATAATTGAACTTTCACAGTCCATGACTTAAATGCAGATATGCAGTGACAGAGGAACATACCTTCTTTTTAAGCACTCATGGAGAGTCACAAAATTTGACCAAAAAAATCTTCAAAAGTTCCATGAAGTAGGCATAATACCAAAAAAATTATTTGGTCACAATGCAATAAAGCTAGAAATATCAAAAGTAAAAAGTCCTTCTATCTAGAAATCTAAAAGAAAAACTATTGAGCAACCATTGTGTGAAAGAGAATATACAAAACAACATTGGAGAATTTCTGGGAAAATGTTATAATGAAAAATGTTACATTTCTGAATTTGTGAGCTATTATGACAAATATCAGAAAAAAATCCACAACCTTAAACACATATAAAAAATAACAAATATAAATGAATTAAATTCTCAAGGGCTAGAAAAACAACAAACTGAACTGAAAACACCAGGAAGGGGATTTTAAAAGATAAAAGCATAAATTAAATGGATTGTAACATATATCCATAATTGAACTTCAGAAAAAAAATCAATAAAAGGGATGTGGCAAACTTTTAAAACAGGAAATTTAAGAATTCTTATTTAATGGAGAAACATGAAGAGATGTTTCTTCTAAGGTCAGGAACAAGTCAAAGACGACATTATCTCCATCACTATTTAACAGTGTGTTGGAAATATTAACTGATGTAATTGGACAAGATAAAACAATTAAAATTAAGAAGTGGAAAATACCCTTCCCCACTAAAAGAAACCAAGGCTCTTTTGAAAAATAGTTAATTCCAGGTCTTGAAAGGGAAAGTATTGGATGACTGTGAGATCTTATGCCAAAACTCACAGAAGCACTCAAACACTGATGGTACCACATTAAAAAGAAACAAGAACAACTTGAAGAGGGTCTCACCAAACTCAGGACAATCTGAGTATGAGAAAGAATAATCATTAGAGCTAATAAAGGAGTTTGATATGAGATCAATATACAAAAACCAATTGTATTTCTACATGCTAGCAATAAATAATCTCAAAATGAGTTTATGAAAATTCCACTTACAACTGCATCAAAAAAATACTTAGGAATAAACTTTTTCAAAATAAATTTTAAGACTTGTACACTGAAAATTATAAAACATCATTGAAATAAATCAAAGAGCTAAATAAATGGAAAGACATCACAAATTCATATATTGGAAGACTTAATATTGTTAAAATGGCAGTAGTCCCCAGATGGATCTACAGATTTAACAAAATCCCTATCAAAATCCCAGCTGTTTTTCTGAAATCAACAATCTGATCCTAAAATTCGTATAGAAATGCAAGAGATCTGGAAGAGTAAAAACATTCTTAAAAGAAAAGAACAAAGTTAGAGAGCTTACACTTTCTATCTTAAAACGAACTACAAAGCTGCAACCATAAAGACTGTGTGGTACTAGCATAAAGATAGACATAGATCAGTGGAATAGAATTGAGAGTCCAGAAATAAAATCATACACTTATGGTCAATTTTTTCAATAAGGGTGCCAAGACAATTCAATAAGGAAAGAAAGACCATTCTAGCAAATAGTGCTGGGACAACTGCACATTCACATGTAAAAGAACTGTTGAATCTCTACCTCATACCATAAGCAAAAATTAATGTAAAGTGGGCCAGGTGCAGTGGCTCATGCCTGTAATCCTAGCACTTTGGGAGGCCGAGGCAGGTGGATCACTTGAGGTCAGGTGTTCGAGACCAGCGTGGCCAACATGGTGAAACCGCATCTCTACTAAAAATACAAAAATTAGCTGGGCGTGGTGGCGCACACTTGTAATCCCAGCTACTTGGGATGCTGAGGCACGAGAATCACTTGAACCCAGGAGGAGGGGTTGCAGTTAGCTGAGATTGCACCACTACACTCCAGTCTGGGCTACAAAGAGAGACTCTGTGTCAAAAAAAAAAAAAAAAAAAAAAAAAGGTCAGCAACCTAAATGTAAGAACTATAAAACCTTAGAAGAAAACATAGGGATAAATCTTTGTGACCATGTATTACGTAATTGGTACTTAAAAGAGAAAAATAGATAAATTAGATGACAAATTTAAACTTTTGTGTGTCAAAGGGCACTATCTAAAAGTAAAAAGACAACCCACAGAACAGGGAATCTAAATTAGTTCAGACACCATGGAAAGCAGTGTGAAGATTTCTCAAACAACTTAAAACAGAACTACCATTTGACCCAACAATCCCATTACTGGGTCTATATTGTTCTACCAAAAGAGACACATGCATTCACATGTTCATTGCAGCACTATTCACATAACAAAGACATGGAATCAATCTAGGTGCCCATCAATAGTGGATTGGATAAAGAAAATGTGGCACATATACACCATGGAATGCCATGCAGCTGTAAAAGGGAACAAAGTCATGTCCTCTGCAGCAAAATGGATGGAGTTGGGGGCCATTATCCTAAGCAAATAACTCAGGAACAGAAAACAAATACTGCATGTTCTCACTTATAAGTGGCAACTAAACATTGAGTACTCAGCGACATAAGATGGCAACAACAGAAACTGGGGACTACTAGAAGGCAAGGAAGAAAGAAGGACAGGGGTTGAAAAACTGTTGAGTAGTTCGCTGTGTGCCTGGGTGACAAAATCATTCGTACCCCAATCAATCCTCAGCATCACACAATATGCCCAGGTAACAAACTTGCATATGTACCCCCTGATTCTAAAATAAAAGTTGAAAAAAGAATTGGATAGTGATATCAAATTGGATACCAATCCTCCACCCTGCCAAAAAGACACAGAGAAAGACAGACAAAGGCAAAAGGGGAAAGCTCCTTTTTTTAACAGAAGAATATAATCTAATGAATATAGAAGAAATGATATAATTAGAAAATGACCATTTTAGGCCGGGCGCGGTGGCTCTCACCTGTAATCTCAGCACTTTGGCACACCAAGGCGGGCGGATCACCTGAGGTCAGGAGGTCAAGATCAGCCTGACCAACATGGTGAAACCCCATCTCTACTAAAAATACAAAATTAGCCGGGCGTGGTGGCACACACGTATAATCCCAGCTACTCTGGAGGCTGAGGTAGGAGAATCACTTGAACCCGGGAGGCAGAGGTTCCAGTGAGCCAAGATCGTGCCATTGCACTCCAGTCTGGGCATAAAAAGTGAAGCTCCGTCTCAAAAAAAAGAAAAGAAAAGAACAATAGAAAATGACCATTTTGTAACTCTCAGGGTAACAATTCATTCAGGAAAGTATTATCAGTGGATATGAAAACCATTAAATGAAGGTTATTGGAGGAATAGGATAGGTATAACTTCTCAGATGACCCCACAGATCACTTACTAATTACCAAGGGAAACTTGCTTTTAGGGCAGTCATGGGCATGTATAAGGGTAACCAAAGAACATATTTTGGGATAATTAGGCAAATATAAAAGACTTGATTAGATGAGAATATTTAATCATTTTAATGTTCATTTTCTTATGAAAATGGCATTGTGATTGTGTAGGAAATTTTTTAAGAAATGCATACTAACACATTTAGAGGTAGGTTGGCCAACAGTCTTGGTTTGCCTGGGACTGGGGGATTTCCTTAAACTCAGGGCTTTCATTGCTAAAACTGGGCAGTCTTGGGCAATACCAAGATGATGGGTCACCCTAGATGAAGTGTCATGTTGTCTATAACTTTCTTTAGAAAGTTTTGTCAAAAAAGAAAAAAAAGAAAGTGGCAGGGCAGTGGAGAGAGAAAGTAAATGTAAAAAGTTTTAGTTGCTGATGCTGGTTAAAGAGCCCCAGGTTCAGAATTCCTTTAACTTTGCTGTAGATGGGAAAATTCTAAATAAGAAGTTAGGGAAAATGTTTAATAAGTATTGATTGTTTATTTTGAATCTTTCCTGTCCTCCTAGAAACTTATTTATAATTTCTGTATCTAGATAAATATAGTGCATTAATTTGTAAAAAACAAAACAAAACAAAACAAAAAACCTTACGTACTTCTGGGTTTGCCCAGATTTTTCTGGACAGATTTTTGTATTACTTGGTGCATTTCATATCTATTATATCCTCAGTGTGATTGTGTGAACTGTGTGAAGTGTGCTTCTTGATCTCATTTAGCATTTTTGGGTCTGAATTCTAGTTTCTCTTATATCACAATCACAACTCCTGTTTTCTTACTGTTTGCATTTTCCTTGTACGTGCTCTTTCAGAATAATTTTATTTTAGATATGCCCGTTGTATACCATAGACTTGGATTTTGTTTTGTGAGCTTCTCTGAAAAACCTTTTTTTAAAGTAGATTAACTAAACCCATTTACATTTATGGATAGGGCTGATGTGTTTGGTCTTAGCTCATCATATTATTTTATATTTATTATAAGTATTAAATTTACCACATTTATGTATTCTTTTCTCTTTGTCCTTTTTCAATTTATTTGGTATTTAGAAAAGTTTTTATTTTCTATTAATATGCTATATAATGCTGCCACAACTTTTGCTTTACTTAGTCTTCTACTAGTTGGTTTGTCAACTTTAAACGACACTGATATGGTTTGGCTCTGTTCCCACACAAATCTCATATTATAGTTCCCATAATCCCCACATGTCGTGGGAGCGACCCTGTGGAAGGTAATTTAATCATGGGGGTGGTTACCCTCGTGCTGTTCTCATGATGGTGACTTCTCATGTGATCTGATGGTTTTATAAGGGGCTTTTCCCCATTTTTGCTGGGCACTTCTTCTTACTACCACCATGTGAAGAAGGATATGTTTGTGTCCCCTTCTGCCATTATTGTAAGTGTTCTAAGGCCTCCTTAGCCATACTGAACTGCGAGTCAATTAAACCTCTTCCCTTTGTAAATTATCCAGTCCCAGGTATGTCCTTATTAACAGCAATGCAATGGACTAATACAAATACCCTCCAGTTTCTACCTATTACATATATGGCAAGCAAATAGCTTATTCTGCTCTCCTCTGTCTCCCTCTGTTCTTCTATATTTTTATGTCATTAGTCCTGTTATTTCTACTTTTGGACATATAACATTTACATATTATCCTCACACCTTTTGTCTCTGCCTTCATTTTAGTCTCTTCAATTAAATAAAGGACATGTTCACCACAGTTACCTGCTGTATTTTCTCCAGTTATCTCTGGTTTAATGAGGCTTGTTATCAAGTGTTAACAGATTCCTAATAAGGGTCGGTCATGGTGGCTCACGCCTGTAATCCCAGCACTTTGGGAAGCTGAGGTGGGTGGATCACTCGAGGTCAGGAGTTCAAGACCAGTCTGGCTAACGTGGTAAAAACCCGTCTCTACTAAAAAAAAAAAGTACAAAATTAGCTGGGTGTGGTGCCGTGCGCCTGTAGTCCCAGCCACTCAGGAGGCTGAGGGAGGAGAATCTCTTGAACCCAGGAGGCGGAGGTTGCAGTGAACCGAGATCATGCCATTGCACTCCAGCCTGGGCAACAGAGTGAGACTCCATCTCAAAAAAAAAAAGAAAAAAAAGATTCCTAATAAGGAATATTAAAATATACAGGCATGGTGGCTCACTCCTGTAATCCCAAGACTTTGAGATGTCAAGGTGGAAGGATTGCTTGAGGCCAGGAGTTCAAGACCAGCCTGGGCAACATAGTGAGACCTCATCTCTCAAAAAAATTAAAAATTAAAATTAAAATTAAAAATTAGCCAGGTGTGGTGCCACACACCTACAGTCCTAGCTATTCTGGAGGCTGAGGCACTTGGGCCCAGGAATTTGAGGCTGTAGTGAGCTATGATCATGCCACTGCACTCCAGTCTGGAGGACGATATGAGACAAAGAAAAGAAAGGAAGGAAGGAAAGGAAGAAAAGAAAGGAAAGGAAGAAAGGAAAGAGAGAAGAAAATATAACTTGAATTTGCATTTTAAAACTATTTATCAACCTTGATAACTGAAGGTCAGCTTAACTGGATATAAAAATCCATGGTTCACTCTTTCTGTCCTCAAAAGCACTGCTCCATTGCTGTTTGATTTGTGTATTGAATCATGTGGTCTTTTTGCCTGGAGGTTTAGAGGTATTTCCCTGGGCACACAAGAAAATATCTTACACTTGACGACTCGGGGTTAATTTTCACACAAAGCATCCTTTCAGTAAATAGATTCAGGATTTTTCAACTTAATCTTTTGGTACGTTTTATTGTATTATAGCTTTGAATCTTAGTCTCGATTCACTGTTTTGTTTTTCTTCTTTAGAAAATTCAATTATAGGTGTGTTAGATCTTCTTTGTCTTCTATAGCCATTCTTCTCTTTTGGGGCTTTTCATTTTTTTCATTTTGTTTCAATTCTCTTGGAAATTTTCATTCCACTTTTTCATGTGTCCTTTGTATACTTTTTTGAATTTGTACACTCTTGCATACCTTATAATTTAGCCCTAATTTTTAGGATTAGTGTATTCCTTCATTTTCTTTGGTGTGTTCAGTCAACTCTTGTTTCACAAATTTTTGTTTTGTACCCACTTCTATTTTGCATTTGTGAGTTTCTGTTTTGTGTGTTTCTTACATGTCATTGCTTGTTATTGATGCTATTCGATTTATGTTGAAGTGTTGTGCTGCAGTTTTCTCTGCCTTGAAGTTGGGTCTTGAATATTTTCCTCAGCTGAAGAATTTTGATTCTCATTTTCTTTTCTTTAAAAAATAATTTTGGATGTTCATTTTCAAGACTGCTGGATTTTCTGTTCATTTTCAAGACTGTTGGATTTTCTTGGGCCAGGTATTTCTACAAATGGGGTTGAAGGATTTGAGTAGTTTACTAGGTTTCTTAGCTCAGAGTGCCCTCTTCAGTTGGTACAGTAAAATGCAATTTCCTTAATGAACAGCATCTTTTTTCTTTTCTCTTTCTCTCTCTTTTTTTTTTATTTTCTCTGCATGGAGTGAGGAGTGATAGGGAGAGTTTAATATGTCATCATTTTTATGAAACTCTTCTTTCTGTAGGATTCTTAATTTCCAACTTTTTCTGACATCTTCATCACCAAATTTCCAAGAGATACCTTTTCTTTCTTAGTTCCTTTGTTCTCTCCCAGAAGCTGTACTCTCTGAAGACTTAAATGTTTGGGCCCATGCACTCTCAAGCCCCTTCAATTCCCCAGTAGCAAGTGCTGTGATGCAGTATGGGTATTCTTAGTATTTCTCCACTTAGTGTGAGACTCTCTGGGACCCAAGTGCACTCTCCTTTTCTCAAATAATTCCTGTTTTTCTCTTCCTTCTACCTGAGCTTAATAGCTGGGACTATTATTTGATTTCCCCTCTTAAATAAAATGAGAGTTCGTATTAAATTTCCTAGTATGTAGTAGATATCAGTTATAATTTTATTTGCTATCCTTATTGAGCTGTATGTATGTATGTGTGTGTGTGTGTGTGTATATATATATATGTATGTATTTATTTATTGACAGGGTCTTGCTCTGCTGCCCAGGCTGGAGTACAGTGGCATGATATTGGCTCACTGCAGCCTCGAACTACTGGGCACAAGCAATCCTCCTGTCTCAACCTCCCAAAGTGCTGGGATTACAGGCGTGAGCCACCATGCCAAGCCTGCATGGTTTTTTGAAGATGTGTAGAAAGATTCAGATCTAGGCATCTGTCATTATCATCAAAGAGTCCTTACCATCTAGCCTCAACTTATAAATGCAGTATCTATAAATTTTTAGGTAAGACTTTCATGTGTATCCTAAACAAGTCACTTCTTTTAAATTATCTTTATACTGAAGAAACATATCAAAGTTGTTTTTTTTAACAAAGATGAAATATAAAAGATGGTTCATCCAGGTCTCTAAGCAATTTTAGTCTGCTCTCTTCTCCTTGACCCTGTTGGACTAATAGAAGGCTTTCATATTGTGGTGGGTGTATATGATCAATGTATCCAGAATAGTCAGGATGTCATGGTGTCCAATATGTCCAGAGTGGCCTGTCTGAGATGGTCAGTGCCCCCAGGCTGGTTGACATAGTCAGTGGATCTGGAGGGGTCAGTTTATCTGAGCCACTACTTTGAGGAGAATGGCTGGTCTGTCCTGACTGGTCTAGTTATGGACTATTCATTTTTGTATTTCTGATTCCTTCTTGTCAGGAAATGGCATCCCTCTCTCAGGTTATATGGCACTAGACTGGCAGGGATGCAAAGTGTTTTTTTTTTTTGTTTGTTTGTTTTTTTTTTTTTT
>NW_016806642.1:4164956-4168156 GCF_001698545.2 Rhinopithecus bieti
CACCGTGTTAGCCAGGATGGTCTCGATCTCCTGACCTCGTGATCCGCCCGTCTCGGCCTCCCAAAGTGCTGGGATTACAGGCTTGAGCCACCGCGCCTGGCAGGATGCAAAGTGTTAACTACTAATGGGACATGAGATATAATTTCTTCATGGGAGGCCTTCTAGGTTTGTTAAAGGGACTGATGCCAGGATCCTGGCAGGAGAAAAACTGGCCACAGGAGAGACTGAGCACTGCTCAGCTCCTAGTCACTTTCAAATAGTAGGGCTCCCTGTCTCCAACTCCTTATGGTCCTGAGCAAGACAAAAGGTGCCTTGATTGTAGTCCCTCTGGTAGAGAGAGAGAGAAAGAGAGAATCATCACTGGATATGCACATATTCACTGGTTGAAATCAATATGGGAAAACATCACATCAGTTGAATTATGGAGCAGGGGAGAAACTCAAGTGATTTAAATGAGTAGTGCTCTCTTATAAAAACAGAATTCTCGGCCGGGCGCAGTGGCTCATGCCTGTAATCCCAGCACTTTGGGAGGCCGAGGCAGGTGGATAACAAGGTCAGGAGATCAAGACCATCCTGGCTAACAAGATGAAACCCTGTCTCTATACTAAAAATACCAAAAATTACCCGGGCATGGTGGTGGGCGCCTGTAGTCCCAGCTACTTGGGAGGCTGAGGCAGGAGAATGACGTGAACCCGGGAGGCGGAGTTGCAGTGAGCAGAGATCCTGCCACTGCACTCTGGCCTGGGCGACAGAGCGAGACTCTGTCTCAAAAATAAATAAATAAATAAAATAAAATAAAATAAAACAGAATTCTTGATAACTCTGCATTCTTTTGTTGTTAAGACTGAAAAGCCCTCCCCTAATTTTTTAAAGCTTCAAATACTTAAAAATAAAATTTCACATGAAACACAAATTTTTGGCTTCTTTTGACAAATTGAATAATTGTGGCAGCATTGAGCCACCACCCTTAAGACGGTAACAACTGTCCAGAATTGAGCAATGGCTCCCCTCTGATAGGGCAGTGTCCTCCAGTCCTCACAGCCCTACTCCTTACTGCCTCACGTTCACCGCTATTTCACTCATTTTTGTTCCCTAGAGTCATTTAAGTTTTTCTCTTCTGTTATTATCCAACCATCCTTTTTTGTTGAACTCTGCTACCACATCTTAGTTCAGACCATGGTACAGTTACAACGTTATCATGCAAATCTGAAGGTGTCATTTTCTGGCAATATAGTCTATACTGCCTACCACGAACCAAATGAAGGCCAGGCGCTTCCCAATAGAATTCAATCTTACCATTATCTCCCCAGTCCTGCCTCACACTGCTGTGGCCTCCACCTGCCATGCATGCTCAGACTTTCTTGTGCCTAGCATTTCCTCTGCTTGGGTTCTCTTTTGCATACATCACTCAGCTCAAATATTAGTTCTTCCATGGGCTCTACTTGGCCAGCCGAGAGAGTTACTACCTCTGCTTTTTCCTTTATGGCGCAGTGATCAACTCCAACAGTCATGTATAGAGTAATCTAATAATATGTCCATCTCCTCCAGTACATTGTGAAGAAGTCCCAGGCAAAAACTCGGTCTGATTCATCTTTGTAACCCGAGAGCGTAAAAATGTATAATAAAAGAATCAAAGTTATAACTGGATGACAAGATATGTTAAGTCTTAGGCCCGGTTTTATCAGTCAGCTTGGGCTAAGTTATGCTGTGAAAATAAACTCTATCCAAATCTCAGTGGCTTGTAAAGCAAAGGTTTATTTTTAATGTACACTACTCATCTACGATGGATTGGCTGCATCTCTGGTCCATGTCTTCCCTTTAGGATTCAAGTTGAAAGAGCTCTGTGAGGTCGCCAGTCTCACTGCAAAGGAAAAGAGAATGGTGACCATGCCCTAGCTCCTAAAACTTCTGCTCAGAAGTGGCACACATCATTTCTGCCCACATTTCACTGGTCAAAGCAAACCATATGTCCAAGCCTGAAGCCAATGGGTTCAAGGTGTAAAATCCTCCCAAAAGAAGGGAAAGTGGCCAGGCACAGTGGCTCACTCCTGTAATCCCAGCACTTTGGGAGGCCAAGGTGGAAGGACTACTTGAGCCCAGGAGTTTCAGACCAGCCTAGGCAACATAGTGAGACCCTGTCTCTACAAAAAAATCAGAAAAAAAAATTAGCCCATTGTGGCATGCACCTGTAGTCTCAGCTACTAATGAGGCTGAGGGAGCACATGAACCCAGGATGTTGAAGCTGCACAGCGAGCCATGATTGCATCCAACCTGGGTGACAAAGCAAGACCCTGTCTCAAAAAAAAAAAAAAAAAAAAAAAAAAAAGATAGGGGACTGGATGTCATTAAATTTAACACAATCTACCACATTGCCATCCTTTTCAGTTCCCCTTTCCTCTGCCTTTTCAGCAGCATGGACAAGCCTTTAGAACATGTTTCTCAGCCTCCTATGTCAGCTGGCTTCTGGCTGGGTTCAGCTAAGGGAAGCTGCCCCAGAGACAGAAGAGTGTGAGGCTGGAAAATGCCAGAGTATTTTCCCCATCCCTCACTATCTCAGGGAGTTTCGCCTACAGCAGCTCTATTTTCTTCATGGTTCTAGCTCCCATGTGATAGACCTGCTATAGTTTCTGCTTCTGCTGAGTAATCCCAGATGCTACAATCTTAGAGTCATATAATCTGATCTAGTTTCCTAATGTGTAAAACAGGGAGAGAATCTGCTTACATTATCTAATTGTTTCAAGAAAAAAAAAAAGATCCCTGGTTGTCTAGTGGTTAGGGGAAAAAAAACAACAAAGGATGTACATTAAAATTGTAAACAATAAAGTGCTAGACAAATAGGAATTTAAGGGTATACGAATAAGGCAATATGGTGTAGCAGAAAATAAAACAGGACTGGGGATAATAATTCTTGGTTCAGGATCTTGCTTTTCTGCAAATTGGAGACAACATTGTTGGTAATGTAGTAGCTGCAGAGTGGCATCAATGAAAGTATTTATGAAATTTTATATTATCAAGTATAAAAGCTATACAAACATTAAATGAATTCACTAGTTATAAGCAGAAAAAACTTTATTTCTATCAAATTCAAAAGTATGAACCTTCAAGCAAGATAATCAAAATAATCAATAATACAATTAACAGGATAGCATATACAGATCAGACTGGAGGTTTAGATACTTTGAAGCACATACACCAAAATT
>NW_016806642.1:4170022-4240022 GCF_001698545.2 Rhinopithecus bieti
AAAAAAAAAAAAAAAAAAAAAAAAAAAAAAAAAAAAGGAGGGGACTGGATGTCATTAAATTTAACACAATCTACCACATTGCCATCCTTTTCAGTTCCCCTTTCCTCTGCCTTTTCAGCAGCATGGACAAGCCTTTAGAACATGTTTCTCAGCCTCCTATGTCAGCTGGCTTCTGGCTGGGTTCAGCTAAGGGAAGCTGCCCCAGAGACAGAAGAGTGTGAGGCTGGAAAATGCCAGAGTATTTTTCCCCATCCCTCACTATCTCAGGGAGTTTCGCCTACAGCAGCTCTATTTTCTTCATGGTTCTAGCTCCCATGTGATAGACCTGCTATAGTTTCTGCTTCTGCTGAGTAATCCCAGATGCTACAATCTTAGAGTCATATAATCTGATCTAGTTTCCTAATGTGTAAAACAGGGAGAGAATCTGCTTACATTATCTAATTGTTTCAAGAAAAAAAAAAAAGATCCCTGGTTGTCTAGTGGTTAGGGGAAAAAAAACAACAAAGGATGTACATTAAAATTGTAAACAATAAAGTGCTAGACAAATAGGAATTTAAGGGTATACGAATAAGGCAATATGGTGTAGCAGAAAATAAAACAGGACTGGGGATAATAATTCTTGGTTCAGGATCTTGCTTTTCTGCAAATTGGAGACAACATTGTTGGTAATGTAGTAGCTGCAGAGTGGCATCAATGAAAGTATTTATGAAATTTTATATTATCAAGTATAAAAAGCTATACAAACATTAAATGAATTCACTAGTTATAAGCAGAAAAAACTTTATTTCTATCAAATTCAAAAGTATGAACCTTCAAGCAAGATAATCAAAATAATCAATAATACAATTAACAGGATAGCATATACAGATCAGACTGGAGGTTTAGATACTTTGAAGCACATACACCAAAATTAAGAGGGCCAGCAACTGTCCCACCGAGGAAAAGCACTCTGACTCATCATAAACACACAACTTCTGGGAAACCTGAGCTGACATTTCACAGGACAGTAAACCAAAGAGGCAGGTTGTCATTGGGTTACAGAACTGATGTGAGCTTGAGAGGGATCACAGTGAAATGCCATTGTAACTCAACAATTTCCCCAGAGATCTGTTCATCTCAAAAACAAGAATCTATAAAAATCAGTAGTACAAATTCTCATAAAACTAGAAAAGCCCTCTAAGCCCTAATATCCTTGGAGCTTACATAAAGACTGAGTTTTCATTTTTCTTCCCTTTTCTCTAAATTAAATACAAAATAGTTTGTTATTTAGGACATTTCTGACTATATAGCCAAAGCTTTAAAATGAAGACAAGAAGGATTTTATAAAATGAATTAGACACATATCAACCCTAGGGGAAATCTTCAAGATGGTCTGCTTCTTTGAAAAGCTTTAAACAGGAAAGCTTTTATTTAAAGAATGACACTGTGCTTCCGGGAATAACGTAATTATTACCAGAGGAAGGTATCTATACCATACAAGAGCTTTCACCCTTTAGAAGTGTTTTACTGCAGCTCTCTCTCTCTCACTCACACACACACACACACACACACAGATCAAATTGGGGAATTCCCTGAAGCATACAGATAATGGCATTTATTCTGGCAAAAACTGCGCATATTGTTACAAGAAAGATAAGGGATGGCAAGTATGAACAATTATATTTCAACAGATGCAGGAAGCAGATTTTTTTCACAGTTGAAATACGGCGTCTCAACATCTGGGGCTTGCACACTTCTCATTCGGAAACCAGACTGGGTCAGTTACATGTGGAAAGGAATAACTTACCACTAGACCACATTTCCATAGTAAAAGAAGTCTCCATTACCAGGTTATTTTTTTTTTTAAAGACACCAAATAGACCAGGGAGTTACTAAAAATTGAAGGGGATAGTGAGAAAGCAAGTCTACTATGAACAGGACCTCACCTTATGAATTGCCTCTCTAGCAAAACCAACTGCAGAAAGGAAAGACACTGTTAAATGAAAGGCAATAAATGGAATTTTCAGGTGGACACAAATACCTCCTGAAATCCTGTAACCCAGCAGAGTACAGATGAGACACGCCCTCTGTAGATACAGTGTGCAACTACCAGTGTGACTCTGAGTGCCCATTTCCTGTCTCTGCACCAAAGCACCAAAAACAAAGAATCCAGGCTGAAGCAAATATGTTGTTTTATCTGTTAAAGAGAACAGGGAGCTCAAACTGGGGAAAGGTAAAAAAAGGCCCTTTGAATTTCCTGACTAATCCCTATAGGTACATGAAAACCCACTGAAATAAACAGGATTATTTCCATTTATAATACAAGGAGGCAAGTTGAGATTATTACATAGGTAATTGATGAGGATTTGATTAGCCAATGCATGTAATGTACCTAACATGGAGTAAACAGACAGTACCTAGTGCCTATACCTGAACACATTTGGAAATATGCAGTATTTATTATTTGAGCAAAGACCTCCAGCAGGCTTCAATTCTTTGGACAAAAAGCTAATGTCAAATACTGAACTCAGGTTCCAGTGAACTAAACTTTATAAAAGCACTATTTATGGGTTTGTGCAGGCATTTTTCTAAAGTTATCCGGTCTCAACATCTTAAATAGCAGGAAAAACCACAGCAGCCCCTCCCTCCAAGAATCCTTCCTCATTCATGGCTATTCTTACCTTTCTCCTTCCCTACCAAAGAGATGGGCACACCTAGGGTAACAATGGAGCTCATGTGAGCTTGGCTGCTGCAGGGCAGCAGGGGAGTGATCCCTGGGGAAGGACAAGACAGGAAGTGAATCTCCCCTGGTTACTGCCTCAACTGTTGCACAACAAGCAGATGGTGGGCAAAGGTTTGGATGTGGCACTCAGAGTCATGTTAATGTGTAATGGAATACAGAGACATTGGTACAGAAGTCAGGAGCTAACCAGTGTTCGATGCTTCATCATCGCTTGTTTATCTACCAGCATTGTAAGGATTACTTTATTAAGACCTTATTTGGAGTGGGAGTAAGGGGGTGATTTGTTCTAATCTCAGGAAGGAAAAGTGAACAGGGTCTGGAGAGCTCCAAGGAGCTCAAAAGCCTATGTGTGGGCACCATGGCTGGGGATGGCTCAAGGGCAAAGGTCACTTCTGGGGCACAACCCAATGGACACCGAAAGGGTAGTTATGGGATACGAGCTTCTTCCTTCATAGTTTAGCCTGGGCCCAAGCCCAGCCTACTCTGACAGTCATTTATTCTATTCATAAAGGAGGTCTTATGCAGGAAAACTAAGACTCTCTTCTAGCAGCTTTCTTTGCTTAAGCAAAGGAAAAAGAAAAAAAAAAAAAAAGGAACATCATAAAAAGGTGAACATCACTTTGGTGAGCTCTGCAATTTTTTATTTTTTTTAAGAGACAGGGTCTCGCTGTGTCGCCCAGACTTGGGTGCAGAGGTGCAATCATAGCTCACTGCAGCCTCGCACTCCTAGGATCAAGCAATCCTCCTGCCTCAGTCTCCTGAGTAACTAGGACCACAAGTGTACACCACCATGCCTGGCTAATTTTTTATTTTTCTGTAGAGATGGAGTCTTGTGATATTGCCCAGCCTTGTCTTGAACTTTTGGCCTCTGACAATCTTCCCATCAGGGATTCCCAAAGCATTGGGACTACAGGCATGGACTAGCTCCACCATACCTAGAGTAGCTCTATTATTCTTGATGTGAGGCCATAAGCAGAACCAAGTAGACTCAAGGCCCTTGGTTGCTTGGACACAAGTAGCTATTAATAACATCCAGGAACAAGCTTAGTCTTCTGAGTCAGGAAAACCTGAGCTGGAGTTCCAGCTACACTGGTCACCAGCAACAGAAGCCTGGGCAAGATGCTTCATATCCCTGGGACCCATCTTCTTTATCAAAGTGAAATCATAACTATTTCATAGGATGCTAAAAAGATTAAATGAGATGTTTACAAAGATCCTAAAACCGCACGTTTCACTCAGTAGGTTTTCAATAAACATTATCTATCTTAAGTCTGCGTTACTGTTGGAGAGTATTAAATATAGCAGCCTTTCCAAGTTCTAAGTCAGTAAGAAGCCTGTTAGGATAATGGAAGCAAACTGAACTAAGAGCTGGGTAGAATGACAGAATGCAAGGTCAGGTTGGCATCTTAGAAACCATCTGAACCACTCTCTTTGCTTAAAGGTGAAGGAACAGCCATGTGTGGCAACAGAAAAAAAAAAAAAAAAAAGATGTCCCTTTAATTTTACTTTTGCCAAAACATTTTCAAGATAACTTTAATTTTTACAAAATCATTTAAGGGAAAACTAGTGAGTTTGTTGAAGAAAACCAGAAATAGATTTTTTAAAAGCCACTGACCACGAAATAAGCATTATGTTTCTAAGACCATGAAAAAGGTATTTGTCTCTTTTTGGTCTCAGCTAGCGAGGGAGGTGAGACCAAACTGCTCAATTGCTGGACAATCTCAGCAAACACACCCACTGTTGAGACTTAAGAGTGACTCAGTGTTGGCTAGAATTGTCCATTTAGCTGGAGGGGAAGAGGAAGGGAAGGATGGATGGAGGAGTGAAGTATGGAAGCAGGGATCAGGCCACTTCCCATACCTCTCCCAAACTCCAAAAGCAATGATCACATTGGAGGGTCAGCTAAACACAAAGGGAAGTGAAGAAAGAAGTTTGAAGATTTTCCTGTTTCCAAAAAAGCACAGACTTTTCTTTTTTTGGTATTTTATAGAATAACTCTCTACATTTCCTATTTTGTGGGAATTTTATCTATAGCAGAACTACTCTAAGCTGTGCAATTTTCCTCGTATCAGACTTATTTTTCTCTATACCTGGTTCCCTAGCAAACCTGAGCTTTATCTACATATCTGATATGCACCCCATCTCCACAGCTGGCATTCAATTACAACTCTACATTCTAAAGTGCTCAGAGTCAATATAATGCACTGACGATTCATAGACCTGACTGGGCATTTTCACTGCATAAATCTAAAAAATAAACAATCTCATTATGTTTGAGTGGATGGATGGGGAGAAGACTGGTCTATATTTCCACTAAGGTAGCCAAAAAATAATCACATGAAGGGACAATGGGAGAGGAGCTGGCAAGAGTTTGGGCAGTACTTAGAAGGAAGATACATTCGTTATCACACAGATGACATACGGCAGTGAACTGACAGAGCATTCACTGGGACATCTTCAGAAAGTAAGTAATGTGTTTCAACACCACTAAAGTGTTACAATAGGCTTCTTTTCTTCTCACCAGTATGAAAAGTTAGACAGGAGTCACTCCCAGGAATAGTAAAGGATACTCGCTGGGGACAGTCATGATGCATGAAGAAGGGATACATACTTTTAAGGCAGCAGGAATAAATTTCATCATCCTTCCCAGAGGATAGGAAGAATTATTCAAGGTGGCCACCAAGTCTGGAAACCAGGCAAATCTTTTAACAAATGGTTTATTGATACTATGTTATAATGAATGACAACATATTAGTATCTAATTCTAGACTTTATGGCCACCCCACAGGATGAATCTTTGGAACAGAAAAAAAAAATAAAGATTTTGTTTTCCCATAATCATAAAGCTGTTATACTCAGTCTAAGCACAGCTAGTACAACATTCTGCTCAACCCCACAGGCTCCACTCCCTTTACCACCTATTTATAATATGTTTGGGTCACTCATAGGAGTGAAACACTGTCAGCATCAATAGTTAGCAGCACTTTCAAAATACATTTTATTGTACTGAATAGAAACCGTAACTATTCAATTAGTCCAGTAATTCCAAACGGTCTTATTACTTCTATACATAAGATATGATCTTACAACATTTATGTAGCTACAATACTTATACCTTCCATGCTTTTTGAGGATTCCCCAAAGACTTTAGGGGGTTCCCAAAGACTTTTTAGGGGGTTAATTTTTTTTTTCACAATAATTAGAAAGGAACAGTGTCAATCCCTGAGAGTCGAACCATGGCAGTTAATAATATCCCTTCAAATAGCTCAGTTCCCGGTGCATACAAGAAATTCAATCAGCCCCCTCCACTCCTCAGTTCTTAGAAGAAATTTTGGGAGGGATAAGATGCAATAACTATCAGTTTTGGTTTAACTAGCCTAAGAGTGAAAAACAGATGGTCAAAAAAAAAAAAAAAAAAAAAAAAAAAAAAAAGCCAAATTCTTTCATCCCAGGATGTCTGAAAAGGAGAGACTCCATGGAGTGCAGATACAGAAAAGGAGTTATTCCTACCGGAAAAAAATGAACTGTGGACACAGTCACTCAAGACCAGAGAAACAACCACTGTGAGTAAGTAGCTTCAATTTCACTGTTACCAGGGGTGCACACACCAGAAAGCCTGGGACAAAGTCTGGGCTAGAGTCCTTAGGATTCATTCTCAGGCTTCCTCGTGCTGTGGTTCAACAGCCTTTGTGGGGATGGGGAGAACCAGAAACTATCACCATCATGTGTAAAAAAGAATACCACAGCAACAGCTGTCAAAAACCAGCTGGAGCTGAAGTTACACACCACATGAAATCCACACTGTACTTGCTTTCTTGTGAAGGGCTTGAGACATGTGCAGAGACACCTTAAACATGTGGTGACCTTCCTTTTGAAAGGCAGAGGAGGGCCTCTTGTGAACTCTTTCTACTCATTTGTTTTCCTATCAGTTCACCATTTCAACTAGAAAAGATGCTGCAAGCTACCTCAGCTAGCTTCTAATTTGGACACAGCACCAATACTACACACACAATTGAATGAATGACCACATCTTCCTGGTTCTTCCATTGGGCAGGGTCAATATGCTTCTTTGGACTGAATAGGTGTGATCTTGTTCGAGAAAAGCGTGTAAACGTAGGGCCAGATTTTGTTCGTCTCTGTCCCGGAAAATTGGTGGAGCACTCCTCGACTCCTGAAAAACAAAGTCCAACATACAATGGCTTTTTAGGTTTCTTCTCCACATACTAGTGCAGAAGATCCTATAGATATAAAACAAGCATGATCTTATGGTTTATATCATATATCACAATAAGTGCTAAAACAGCCCCTTTCAAAGGTATCAACACCTCCACTGGGTGTACCTAAATAAGGTCACAGCTTTTGCAATTCTGGTATGCTTGTCATGATGCCACCTTTTTTCTCCCCTTTAAAACATATCAAAGAATAGCATTATAGGCGCCATTCCAAATGTGCCTCAATATATAATTTGCAAAAGCAAACTACTGAAAAGCTTTGGTGTATTAAAACCCTTATTACTTAATGAATCATGGAACACATGATTGCTTTATCATAATAATATGATCATAAAACTCTCATCTAAAGGTTTGCTCAATTTTCTGGGGACTACAAGGCCAGAAAGTGATTGTAACAGAGAGCATAAACTGCTGTTTTGAATGCACTCAGCATAGAGATTTGTTTGACTTGCATGTTATTTAAAAAATGTAAATATGTTGCCAATATGAAAATTGAGATTCCCCCCAAAACACACACACAGAAAGTCTTCTGCTCTTCCTGAAAAACGGGAATCATTTGCCTGTGTGCCCTAGAATGCTAACTGGCTGGAGCAGCCACCCTGTCCAGTTCAACTGTCATTCAACTGCCTAGCTTGACACATCCCTCACCATGTTTGAGACTCATTTCCAATACCTGCCCTAGCCTCTGCAGCCATTTGAATTTTTAATCTCTGCTTTATGGTTTTGCCTTTCTTTGTTAAACTCCCTACAGACACTTCAAGAAGGGACACACCAAAAGTCTCTTCTAATCTTCTATCCAAACCAGATATTTGTATGTGGGAGTATCAACATATGTGGGTCCACTATCTCAGTCACTTAAAATTTTAAGAAAATGAAAATAAATCTCAATGTTGTTTTACATCCAGAACAGATAGAGATGATCAGGTTTGGGGTCCTTATGTTCTAACAGTTTCAGGATAAAAGTACAGAAACTTATCTTCCATGTACAGCTCCAGCATTTCATCTGACTTCTGGGAAGGTTTTGGGTCGTTAGTGTTTATCTGTCTTAAAGAAACACTACTCTGCCTCAGCCCAGTGTTCTTCCCAGCAGGCTCCACACCTTTCCAGTCTGTCCTTTGTCATGAAAATATCGAAGCACACTCACTTGTATAATTCAATGACTGGCTTTGCCACGTCTTTGTACTGTCTTAGCCTGGCAGCAACTGCTTCAGGTTTATCATCCTCCTGCTGGACTAATGGCTCACCAGTGACATCATCAATACCCTACAAATACCAAAGAAAACAATTAATATAGACAGCAGTTGGGCCATTTCATAGGTAAAAACTTTTCTGTGCAAAACCGTGTATTCATCTTTGACTCCTACCACATGAAGAATGAGGCCTTGGTGACAGTGTTAATTGTAAGAGTAGTAGAAAAAGAAATAGCACATTTAACAGTATGTTAACCTTATTTCCTGGGAGCTGACATTAAATCTTTATTAACAGTTCAGATCTTTTCAAACATGTTCCAGTGCTGTTGATAAATGCTGCTTTCAATTCAGCCTAAAATTCCATGCAACCTCCCCCAACAACAAACCTTTAGACAATCTCATCTTGGTTCTCTAAATATCCCTAAAACTACCTTGTCTTCTAAAATAAAGACTGAGTTCTCAATGCAGAAAACAAAGTCTCAAAAAACCAACTTGGCTTACTTAGGAAAAATACTAATCTAGGAGAATACAGTTCAGTACCATCTCTGCCAGCTTTCCAATTCTATCCTGGAGCTTCTATGAAATTTCCCTTATTCAGGTTATTTTACTAGATCAAATAACGACATACACTGTAGGAACATACAAAAGAAAAAAAAAAAACTGAAGTGACTGTGTCCTCACCTAAATTATATTACTCAAAAGGGAAGCTGGTGTTGATTTGTTAAACCCTTTATTTTAGCTTTTCTTATGTGTTGCTGCTTTCTCAATGTAAAATAAAAAATATACCTTAACTGCTAGTTCTGATTAATACAGGTTTTATTTTATTTATTTATTTAGTTAGTTAGTTAGTTAGTTAGTTAGTTAGTTAGTTAGTTTTTAAGATGGGAGTCTCACTCTGTTGTCCAGTCTGGAGTGCAATGGCTCTATCTCGGCTCACTGCAACCTCTGCCTCCTGGGTTCAAGTGATTCTCCTGACTCAGCCTCCCGAGTAGGTGGGATTACAGGTGCCTGCCACCATGCCCAGTTAATCTTTGTATTTTTAGTAGAGACAGGGTTTCACCACGTTGGTCAGGCTGGCCTTGAACTCCTGACCTAAGGTGATCCACCCGCCTCGGCCTCCCAAAGTGCTGGGATTACAGGCATGAGCCATTGCACCTGGCTGGTCTTATGTATTTGATTTGAAAATGTATATGATTTTCTGCAGTGTGTTTGTCTAATTATTTTGCTAGCTTTCTATTCTCCCAAAAAAAATCTCATGAAGCACATTATAATAAAGTTATAGCTGACATCATACATAGGGTTAAATATTGAACACACTATAAATTTGGGAAAAAAGGCAGGAACTCCCCACTCTCATTATATGTAACAACATTTATCAGTTGGGTGGGGCACAGTGGCTCATGCCTATAATCTCAGCACTTTGGGAGGCCAAGATGGGCAGATCACTTAAGGTCAGGAGTTCAAGACCAGTCTGGCCAACAAGGCAAAACCCCGTCTCTACTAAAAATACAATTAGTCGGGCGTGGTGGTGGGTGCCTGTAATCCCAGCTACTCAAGAGTCTGAGGCAGGAAAATCGTTTGAACCCAGGAGGCGGAGGCTGCAGTGAAATCATGTCACTGCACTCCAGCCTGGGTGACAGAGTGAGATTCTGTCTCAAAAAAATTTTTTTTCATAAAAAAAATGACATTTATTTTAGTGAAACTCTTAACCACAAAAATTAAGGAAAAGAGAAATAGAAGGCATGAATTAGAATATTTTTTAAAATGACATATTTAAAGGTGTATTAAAATAGGAATTATTAAATTACCCATGACAATCAGGGACAAACATTCTGAGAATGGAAAAATTATAATTAAAAAAAAAAAAACCTTGATTTTCAATTTGTTTTAATCTCCCCAGGAATCATAGCTCCTTACAAATTGCAGAATGGACACGTTTGGAATTTTGCCTCCCATGTCCATGACTATTACTCACCAGGGGAGATAGTCACAAGAAATAAATCTGTCAGAACATAGGCCAGAACAGAACCGAGAGGCACAGGCAACTCAACCGGATAATCAGGAACTGGCTATAAATTTGAAATGCACTAAAATTCCATTACAGTTCAGGGCCTCGGGTATATGACTTATTCTCATGATTTATGAGTGAGCCATGTAATTATCACATGTGTATTCCATGGTTGTTAACCCAACATGACAGGAGAGATGGGGATGGGAGAAGGCTGTATATTACCTCTACTGCCACATTCTTTATTTTACTTACAGTCACAAGGCTCAGAAAGTCATTTCCAGAATTTCAGAGCATCAGCAAATACAACCCTGTTTCCAGAAAGCAAAATGATGCTAGAGCAATGGCGCCCCTCCTTCCCAGGGAACCCGGCCACCATTGACATAGGAGTTAAGAAGAAATCACTTAGGCAGCTAGTAAGGGGATGAAAGTCCTCAGTAAGGCTTTTCTCTTTAATGAAAAGCAACCCAAATCATTTTCTAACAAAGAGCAGCCTGTAAAGTCGAGCTGCAGACATAGACAAGCAAGCTGGGAGCTTGCACGTGAGAATGCTGGCAGCAACAACCGACTAGACGTGTTCAAGATGGCGGCTCCATCTTCCCTTCTCTTTGTCAGCCCGTGTACAGTAAGAAGCAGACAAGAGGCGGCAGGCCAGGGAGAGTTCACTTGCATAATAAGATTAGGGTGGGGCCACCAGCCTTCCCTGAGCACTATATAAACGTCGTGCCTGATCCAACCAATCTGTGAGCCCTTTGTAAATCAGACACCATCTCCTCACCCTGGACTATAAAATCCAGGGTATCCACCACCAGCTGGTCTTTTCCACTTGGAGCACACTCTGTCTCCAGAGAGACAGCCGTTTCTCTTTCTCTTCTCTTCTGCCTATTGTAAACCTCCACTCCTAAACTCCTTGTGTCCCTGTCCTAAATTTTCCTGGCGCCAGATGACGAACCCCAGGGTATATACCCCAGACAACATAGCCACTTCACCACAGCTGGTAGAGTTGATCTAGGTTAGCACTTTCACTAAGGTCTTCAAAAGCAGCATGGTAATTGCAGATGTTCTTTGAGAGAAACCCAGGCTTTGAAAAGCAACTCGGTGGTAAGGCTTTTCAAATTTTATGAGAATCTCTGCATCACTAGGTCTGGACAAAGCCAAAATGTAAAGCATCTGTGTTGGACTTCAGTGTTCCTATCTGTATTGTCCGAACTCCTTTTCACTCCCACCCATTTTCCCCATCATAGCTTCTTGAGGCAGATATCAGGAAGGGATCTAATAAAATAATTACAGAACTTTTACCTTTTTTGGAGGTGGGAGGCCAGGTCACACTCTGTCGCCCAGGCTGAAGTGCAGTGGCACAATCACAGCTCACTACAGCCTTGACCTCCCAGGCCAATAGGCCTGGCCCACTATTACATTTTTAAAAGACTTCAAAAGGAGTGCTTAACTCAAGTGGAAAAGTCTCATTGGGACTTTACTGACACAATGGCACCCAGGAGTTGGGAAGCCATTCTTAGCCCCTTGAAGTAATTGTCTATAGTAATTACTGACTCCATCTATATTCAAGTGTAATGTTTCCATAAAGATTAACCTAATAAGACACAATGCCATGTATTCCTCATTTGAATGATAACAAGTAATACTACCTACCACCCAAAACTGGAGTTCACTATTATAAAGACAACTCAATCTGTCTTTATCAGATAAATAGTCTTTTTATCATAAAGATAAACCAAAGAGTCTTTATCAAAAAGAACAATAATTGTTTAAGTAAATTTGTCAAAATATCTGTATACATATACCTTTACACATGTCTAATTTGAGCTAACTGTATCAATGTTATACTTTGAGCCTTTTAAGGGTAATCTTTTTATTCCTTTAGCCTTCACTAGTCACTTAACCACCTGCCCACTCTGCACATCAACTATGATTCCTTTCCCTCATCCAGTTCCAGCCCAGGATACAGCCCTCGTGACTTTCTCCCTGATCTTATAAAGCTAGAGATCACACACTCAACACACACCAACAGATATACATATAAAGAGGTGTAGTCACTGTTTTACAAAAATGGGATCATTCTGCTGTTTGTACTTCTCATTGAAAAATACTTTCAGGGCCGTGCGCGGTGGCTCACACCTGTTATCCCAGCACTTTGGGAGGCCAAGGCAGGTAGATCACTTGAGGTCAGGGGTTCGAGACCAGTCTGGTCAGCATGGTGAAACCCCGTCTCTACTAAAAATACAAAAACTAGCCAGGCATGGTGGCATACGCCTGTAATCCCAGCTACTCAGGAGGCTGAGGCAGAAGAATCACTTGAACCCAGGAGGCAGAGGCTGCAGTGAGCCGAGATCACACCACTGCACTCCAGCCTAGGTGATGGAGCAAGACTCCATCTCAAAAAAGAAAAGAAAAAAACTTTCAGAAGATTTCTCCATGTCAAAAAACTATAATGCTTACCTAGTAGAATGGCTGAAATCTAAAACACTGACTACACTAAATACTGGTGACAATGTGGAGAAATAGAAACATTTATTGCTGGTGGAAATGCAAAATCAAATAACCAGTCTGGAAGACAATTTGCCAGTTTCTCACAAAGCTAAATATATACTTACAATCCAGCAATTACACTCCTTTACTAAAAATAGGTGAAAACTTACATTTGCACAAAACTCTGCACATGAATATTTGGAGCAACTTTATTCATAAATGCCAAGACATGGAACCAAAATGTTCTTCAAAATGAATAAACTGTGGTACATCCATACAATGGAACATTATTCACTTACAAAAATAAATCAGCTACCAAGTCTCCAAAAAACACAGAATGTGTAATGCATACCACTAAATGAAAGAAGCAAGTCTGACAAGCAGACATACTATATGATTCCAATGATATGACATACTATGGAAGGCAAAATTATAAGGACAGCAAAAAGATCTGTAGTTTTCAGAAGTTTGGGGAAAATCAGCGAGGAATTAATAGGTAGGGCACAGGAGATATTATAAGACCATGAAGCGATTCTGTATAAGGCAGTAATGATGGACAAATGTCATGTCATTATGCATTTGTCAAAATCCGGACTATAAAAGAGAAAATGAGAATGCCAATGCAAACTATGAATTTTAGTTAATAACTTTTCTATTATGAGTTTATTAACTGTAACAAATGTACCACACTAATGCAAAATGCTAATAATGGAGAAGCGTGGGTGAGGGAGGGGATTTTCCATTTAATTTTTATATAAACCTAAAGCTTACCTAAAAATAAGGTGTATTAAGTTTTAAGTAGTGCTAATTCATTCTTTTTACTGACTATATTATATTCCAAGATGGTGTAAATATTCTCCAATTCATTTAACCATTCCCCTATAGATGAACATTCATTTGCTTTTTTGAGATTTTTTTGGTTTTGTTTTTTGGCCACTACAGCAACACTGAAACAAACATCAATGTATACATGACCTAATCTACTAATGCTTCCATTCCACAGCTATTCTCCTAAAAGTAGCCTGAATTAAATATTTACTTACAATTCTTAATGTACATTGCTATGTTGCTTTAAAAAGAGGCTAGAAATACTTTAGCCAACAAAAATGAGAGTACTATTTTCCCCAGATCCCACCAGCAATAATATTTTTTAAATAAAATAAATATATAATTATATACATTATTTACATATATTTAATCAGTATAAATAGACATTAAGAATTCTTTCTATTTTGATTTTGCCGTCTAATGGATCCAAGCTGATGATCCATATGTAAAGTAATTAAGTGTCCCTTCCCTGAGGGACTACTACATCTTTGAAACATAAAAATGTTTTTTAGTCATGTAGATTTATTCTTTTTTGAAAGGTCTACTCATATCCTTGTCTCCACTTTTCAATGAAAATTGTTTATCTTTTTCTTGTCGGGTTGTGAAAGCACTTTGTATATTCTTACATGTACATGAGGTGGATTGAAGTCCAGGTTATATACCCTTCCGCTAGGAGGGTGAATCCAACGGCGGCTGAGACGATCTTTAAGTGTTTCAAATGGAATGTTCAAACTGATCACTAGATCCACTTCACAGATTTTGTCCAGGGCTTCAGCTTGTCCTAATGTCCTAGGAAAACCTAAATGCCAAAAATAATACAAGTCAAATGCGCAAGATATTGCCCAATTCCAATTAGTTCTTGAAACCTTTTCAGTGACAGAATTAAATCTGCATACACCATTCTAAAAGGAGCTTTACACTATCTGGGTGATGGGATAATTTGCATCCCAAACCTTAGCACCACATAATAAATCCATGTCACAAACCTGCACATGTATCTTCTGAATCTAAAAGTTGAAATTATTTTTTAAAAAAGAGCTTTAACCAAGAACGTCTATCTCCATAAATGTAATATTAAAATAAAATATGCTATTCTATAACCTAGCTTCTGCATTTGGAAGACTCAAAGATTAAGGAATCACATGATAAAAATTTAAAATGCGCTAAACTAAAAATCACTAAACCAGTCCTGGCTCTAGTCCTTTCTCTGCTCTTAAGTACCTGTGTGACCGCAGGCAAGTTACATCACCTTCATTTCCACTTCTGTTAAAGAAGCGAAGGGAAAATATCATATCTTATATCCTAGCCGTTTGTGAGTAGGTTCTTAGGTTAGCAAAACTAACCATATACATTTATTTTAGAGTCTAAATCAATGAAAGTATGATCCTCCACCCCGACCTTCACCTGAGTCTGCACTTTAACCAAAGTAGGCAATCTAATTAATAACATGGTGACTATCATACATACTGTATTGTATACTTGAAATGTGCTGAGAGCTGATTTTAAGGATTCTCGCCATACACATAAGAAATCATACCTATATGAAGTGATGGATATGTTAATTATTAAACCTGACTGTGGTAATCATGTCACACTGTATGTATCAAAGCATCACGTTGTACACCTTAAATATATACACTTATTTGTCAAGAATACTGTGATAAAGCTAGAAAAAATTTTAAATTGTTTTAAGTCTATTTAAAAGATTTTAAAGGGAACTAGAGTTTTTAAATCTATTGGGATACTGTAAAACTTATTCTTCCTACTTTTCTAAATGTGTGGAAATAACAAAATTAAAATTTGGGCTCATGGGCATCTCTTCCTTTTCTGATTTAAGTATAAGCTCTGGATGACCTCAGGATTTAGGTCATATGACCCCAAATTACACTTTTCTTCAGAGACTGACCTCTTTAAATGTAACTCCAGGTTTGGCTCGGGTGGGGCTGCATAGTGGTAACTTTTCCTAAATAAATCACTCCAGTTTATCTGCTCTGACAAAATCTTGCTGGATCTAATATCACTTTTAAAAAATGTCTTTATATCCTTATTAGGTAAAAGAACCAGGTGGATGAAGAGCTGAAAGTATAATAAAAGATGGAATATCCGGAAGAGAAACTTTAAATCCATTCAGATAAGAATACCAGCCCATCTCTACCCTTCCAAATTGGAAGTATCAAGATGACAACTTAAAAATGGGTATTCACGGCCCTGTAGCACTTACAATTCAAAGAACTCCTTTCCTTACTGTAGAAAGTTGGTGGCTCAAACATGAACGTGCAGCACTGCATTGAAACCCCTAAGTCTGTGTGAATGCCAAGCTGATTTCTGAGTGCTCACTGAATTGAATGCGACAAAATCCACCCACACTACTGCTTCAGGTACCTATTGCTTGTAAACTCTCCAATATTCTCTCCAAAGCCTTCCTTACTGCCTGTGAGCCATCCACATAAAATCCCCCCTCAATGACTGTCAGGTTCTGCCTTTCCCTGGACAACCCACTCTTCACTAAAATGTCACGATGACAATTGAAATAAAAAGTTGCCTGCAAGGCCAGGCACAGTTGCTCACGCCTGTAATCTCAACACTTTAGGAGGCCAAGGCAGTGGGATCATCTGAGGTCAGGAATTCAAGGCCGGCCTGGGCAATGTAGAGAGAACGCATCTCTACCAAAAATAAAAATTTAAAAAGTAGCTGTTACTGGTGATGCACACCTGTAGTCCCAGGTACTTGGGAAGCTGAGGTGGGAAGATCACTTGAGCCCATGGAGTTCAAGGCTGCAGTGAGCTACAATCACACTACTGCACTCCAGCCTGGGTGACAGAGTGAGATAGTAGCTCCTGTCTCAAAAAAAAAAAAGAATAAAAGAAAGAAAAGAAGACAGAGAAACAGAGAGAAAGAGAAAGAAAGAGAAAAGGAAAGAAAGGTACCTACAGCCCAAACAACCTCAAGATCATCTATAAACTCTTTCCCCCAAACCTCTGCTGCATCAATGAAAAGCATTTTCTAAAGCAGTGGCTTCCAAAGTTATCTTCGGCCGGGCGCAGTGGCTCAAGCCTGTAATCCCAGCACTTTGGGAGGCCGAGGCGGGCGGATCACGAGGTCAGGAGATCGAGACCCTCCTGGCTAACACGGTGAAACCCCGTCTCTACTAAAAAATACAAAAAACTAGCCGGGCGCGGTGGCGGGCGCCTGTAGTCCCAGCTACTCGGAGGCTGAGGCGGGAGAATGGCGGGAACCCGGGAGGCGGAGCTTGCAGTGAGCTGAGATCCTGCCACTGCACTCCAGCCTGGGCGACACAGCGAGCCTCCGTCTCAAAAAAACAAAAAAAAACAAAAAAACAAACAAACAAACAAAAAACAAAGTTATCTTCATTGGAGTACAGAAAGAAAATATTTGAACCTTGGGGAAGGGGGAGGCTCGTTCTTTTAAAAGAATGTCGTATTAGTGGACGGGCATGATGGCTCATGCCTGTAATCCCAGCACTTTGGGAAGCCCAAGCTGGTGGATCACTTGAGGCCAGGAGTTTGAGACCAGCCTGGTCAACATGGCAAAACTGCATGTCTACTAAAAATACAAAAATCAGCCGGGCGTGGTGGCACATGCCTGTAATCCCAGCCACTAGGGAGGCTGGGGCAGGAGAATTGCGTGAACCTGGGAGGCAGAAGTTGCAGTGAGCTGAGTTCGTACCACTGCACTCCAGCCTGGGTGACAGAGTAAGACTGTCGGGGGGAAAAAAAAAGGTATCACATTAGTGAAATTGCATGGGTAAATAATTTATACATAATTACCCATATATTGAAGATGTAAATTCAACATTTTCACTGATAAATGTAAACAAAGAATTTTAGAGATCCCTCTTGTAAAGACCTGAAATCTTAGCGACAGTCCCTGCCTTGTGTTCTAGCATCTGTGACCTTGACAAGAAAAGTCTTTATATCCTTCAGATAGAGGTTGAGAGCTTGGGGTGGGGTAGGGGTTGGGGTGGGGCTGGCGGGCAGTAACCACTAGAAAAGAATAGGAAGCTCTGAAAGATAAAGTAACATTAGTTCCTCCAACAAATAAAAACTCAAATCTTATTGGCTAGTTTCCTTGTCTAATGAGGGTACAAGCCACTCTGCTCAGCTGAGCTCTGGAGCCCTCTGGAGGAGTAAAATGCAAAGTGTACAAGACAGGTTGAACTCAGCCAGACAAATTTCAAAAACATGTTGGATAGCACCTGCTACCTACTGGACTCTCACATTCAGACCTGCTAATGACCACAGATGATAATGAATTTCCAGTGGTTTAGACTACAGGCAACAGGTACCTGAAGCTGGTTTAGAAGGAACAACTATAGAAATAAACCATTCCACAACTTCAAGCATTCTCCATTTGATAAGACACATCAAAATAATCAAGGAAGACTCAAAAGAAAAAATCAGGTCCGAGTGCAGTGGCCCAGGCCTGTAATCCCAGCACTTTGGGAGGCCAAGGCAGGTGGATGACCTGAGGTCAAGAGATCAAGACCATCGTGGCCAACTTGGTGAAACCCTGTCTCTACTAAAAATACAAAACTTAGCCGGGCATGGGCAGGCACCTGTAATCCCAGCTAATCAGGAGGCTAAGGCAGAAGAATCACTGAAACCCAGGAGGCGGAGGTTGCAGTGAGCCGAGATCGCGCCACTGCACTCCAGCCCGGTGACAGAGCAAGACTCTGCCTCAAAAAGAAAAGAAAAGAAAAGAAAAAAATCAGTGATGATGGATGCTCAGATCCTGTCCCAGACTTCCTAGAGTAGAACATCTAGGAGTGAGAGCAGGACTTGGGTATTTCTAATATTTACCCCTGATTCATGACAAACCACCAAACTTCTCAGTGACAGCAACAGTGCAAGTATAATACTAAACACTCATCCGCCTCATTTTTCTGTCAGGCTTAACTCTACTTCTAAGCAGGTAACAAACCACTTTGAAGAACAAGTTGCCTCTATCTCATTTCATCAGAAGACAGCTGGGAAGGAAAGTCCCAAACACATGCAAATCTTTCCAGATTTACGAAGTCCCTAACTTAGTCACCTGTTAGAGCAATTCTTCTCCAGAGGTGCTCATGTACTTGTCCAGTATCTTACCTCTAAGGAAAGTGGTGGCAGGGGAGCAAGCATGGTATATTAGTAAGAACAATGTACCAGACATAAGTCAAAGATCTGGGTGCCACTCACTATTTCAAAAGTGAGGAGAAGCAGCCTTAAGGCAGACACTCTTAGGACTCAATATAACACATTAGGTATAAGCACACGCTTTGAAAACAGACACACCTGGATTTAATCCTTAGATTTAACTCTACCTGGAATCAGACACACCTGGATTTAATCCCTGGCCTTTACCTAGCCGTAACTATGAGAACTTTGGCAAGTTTCATATACTCTCGGATCCTTAGTTTCCTCAGATATGAAAAAAGGGGCAGGGCACAGTGGCTCATGCCTGTAATCCTAGCACTCTGGGACGTCAAGAAGGATGGATCTCTTGAGGTCAGGAGTTCAAGACCAGCCTGGCCAATATGGCGAAACCCCATCTCTACTAAAAATACAAAAATAAGCCAGGCATGGTGGCCCACGCCTGTAATCCCAGCTACTCAGGAGGCTGAGGCAAGAGAATCGCTTGAACCTGGAGGTAGAGGTTGTAGTGAGCTGAGATCGTGCCACTATACTCCAGCCTGGGCGACAGAAAGGGACTCCATCTCAAAACAAACAAACAACCACCACCACCACAAAAAAAATAAATAAATAAAAAATAAAAAAATAAAAAAAATAAAAAATAAAACCAAGGGCACATTAATTTGCTAGGGCTACCACAGACTGGGTGGCTTAAACAATCCTGGAGGCTGTTAAGTCCAAGACCAAAGTATCAGCAGGGTTTGTTCCTTCAGAGGCCTCTAATTGATTCATAGATGGCTGTCTCTCCTGCTGCCTTCACATGGTCTTCACTCTATGTATCCATGTCCAAATGTCCTTTTCTTATAAGGACACCAGTCAGATTGGATTGGGGCCCACTCTAATGGCCTCATTTTAACTTAATCACCTCTTTACAGATCTTATCTCTAAATATAGTCACAATCTGAGGTATTGCGGGGGCTGGGCGGGGGGGGCGGGCGGTTAGGGCTTCAACACAGCAATTCGGGGTCAGAGGACACATCCGCAACTCAGCCCATGACAAAGGGTAATGCCTACTGCACAGTGAAGTTTGAGGATTAAAAGTGACAATCCCTGCCGGGCGCAGTGGCTCACGCCTGTAATCCTAGCACTTTGGGAGGCCGAGACAGGCGGATCACGAGGTCAGAAGATCGAGACCATCCTGGCTAACACGGTGAAACCACGTCTCTGCTAAAAAATACAAAAAAAAAAACTAGCCGGGCGAGGTGGCGGGCACCTGTAGTCCCAGCTACTCGGGAGGCTGAGGCAGGAGAATGGCATAAACCTGGGAGGCGGAGCTTGCAGTGAGCTGAGATCCAGCCACTGCACTCCAGCCCGGGCGACAGAGAAAGACTCCGTCTCAAAAAAAAAAGAAGAAGAAGAAAAAAAAAAACGGTGACAATCCCTGTAAAATGTATAAGATGCAAAGTGCTGGGCACGTGGAGAGTGTGCTGGTTAATAAACAGTCGCCGCTGCTTTTGCTAGAGCTCACCTCATTTCCCAATCCAATACAAAAGCAGCAGCAGGAAAGAAAGGCCCTCATCCACCCACATTTAATTTCCCACATTTAATTCCTTTTCTGGGTTCTTTCTAAGAGTTTGGGGAGTCCCTGGTGCTCTCTGTGGCAGTTACAGCTCGGCACAGGTAGTCATTAGTCACAGGGAGCTCAACCCCAGCACAGCACAGAACCTGGGCACAACACAGCCACTACTTCCATAAGCCTCCTTGCCTTGGTTTCTCAGTTTGCCCCTTTCATCACCTACCTGACTCTTTAATAGTAAAGCTCCTTAATCTACTTTCCTGATCCGGTTCAACACCTTATCATGGTGGGGTTTCATTTGGGTTACAGATGGATACATTCAACACAAAGACTGACTCTTAAGCTGTTGACAGTACAACAGCTTAAGTACTCACTTAGTACTCACTCTTAAGCTGTTGATGTACCTTGAGGCAGCAACATGGCACAACTTCTAAGGAACTAGTGCACGTGCAGGCTGTGTTAACTGTAAATAAGGATCCAAATCATGAAAAGTGGCAGCTTTGTGGTATTTTCTGTAGTGAGTGCCCTTTTCTAGAAGCATTCACAAAGGCAAGACAACTATGCCTTCGAAGGAGCTGGACTACATGGCTTCCAAGTCTGCAGCTCAAGCAAAGAGAGCCTTTATGCTTCATATATACGAAACTGTTCACAAAGCATTTCTATAAATTTACTTATCTCTTATTCTTCTCATTAACCCTATGAGGTGGACAGAGAAGTTATTACCCTCAGTTTAATTAAGTTTGGATTCAGTGAAAGCCAACGGCACAATGCATATGACATCAGGTCCTTAGATTTCTGCTGAAGTGCTCTCTCTTTCTAGCCAACGATGCTGCTGTATCAGGCATATAAAAAGTAATTGTTAAAAAGAATCCTCCAGCCTGGGCAACATAGTGAGACCTCATCTCTACAAAAACTACAAAAATTAGGTGGGCATGGTGGTGCCCATCTGTAGTCCCAGCTACTTGGGAGGCTGAGGTAGGAGGATCGCTTAAGCCCAGCAAGTCGAGGCTACAGTGAGCTGTGATTGTGCCACTGTACTAGAGCCTAGGTGACAGGCCAAGATCCTGTCTCAAAAAAAAGTTGGAGGGAGGATCCTAGGCTGAGCACAGTGGCTCATCCCAGCACTTTGGGAGGCTAAGGTGGGAACATCACTTGAGCCCAGGAGGCAGAGGGTGCAGTACACTGAGACTGTGCCTACAATGTTACCCCATCTATCTTTCTTCTACCTACCTAAAGAGCAGAGCATCACGGTGGCATCCTTATCATCACAGTTACCACTTGTAGAGCATCCCTGATGTGCCAGATATATTACATGCAGAAGAAAAGCCAAAATTGTACAGGCTTGCAAAGGCCTACCCATCCGGGCCCCTGCCCTGCCACCTCTCTCACCTCATTTCTCTGTGCATGTTTCCATGCCAGCCATACTGGCGTCCTTGCAGCTCTCAAGCAGGCAAGCATGTGCCCACCTTGGACATTCACAGTTCATGTCCCCTCCACTTTTGCTCCAGACTCCCACGTATATCCTCAGCTCCTCCAAACCTTGGCTCCAGTGGTGCCTTGTTAAGACTTCTCTAACTGCACTCTACCACATGCCAACAATCCTATTCACCCTTTATTTTCCTTTTGTTTTCCTTCAGAGTATATGTCACCATTTGCCATATATGATTTACTTTATAAGTGTTTCTATTCCCACCAGAAGTAAGCTAAATTAGAGTAGACCATTTTAAGCTATTGTTTACTGCTATATTCTTAGTGCTGTAAGAGTACTTTGCACACAGTAGGTGCCGAATAAAAATACTTGTTGAATGAGCATATATTATCTCAAAAGTCACAATAATTCTGTCAGGTAGGCCTTATCCCCATTTGAAAACTGTAAAAACCAAGGCTGGGAAAAGTGAAATGACATGCTCAAGATCACATGAGAAGTGATGAACCTAGATTTAAATCAAGTGCTATTTGTCTCTACAATCACATGCCATGTACCACACCATGCGGTCTTCCTCCTGAACAGAAAACGGCAGACTGTGAGAAGCAAATTCTCAGACAGGGAGAAATGCCTGATCCTGATGTCTGTGACGGGCAGCTTACAAAACGACTTGAGGAATCCAAATCTTGTATGGCTTCAGGAACCGCCTGATCCAGCACTGCACGTACAGATGATTTTCTTCCCATATACACACAACAGATGTTCTGCACCTTGCTTTTTCTCTTTGGAGATTTTTTTCTGCATAATACATATTACTGTCTCATTCTCTTCTGCAGAGACAGGGTCTTGGTTTGTTCGCTGGGCTGGTCTTGAACTCCTGGCCTCAAGCAATCCTGTTGCCTCAGCTTCCCAAAGTGCTGGGAATCATTCTCTTTAATAACTGCAGACTACAGCATGGTTTGGATAAAGCATAATTTAACCAATCCCCTAATGATGGACATCCAAGTTGTTTCTAGTCAAACTGCAATGAGCATCTTTGCACATGACCTGAAACACATTGACTAAGGAAAAGTTGCTTCACAGTTAGGAATATGGATCCAGAAGCAAGCTGCCTATGTTTGAGGTCCAGCTAAGCCCCTTACTTGTGACCCTGGTTACTTTACTTCTCTATGCCTATGAAAATAATAATACCTAATTCATAAAGTCATTATGAGAAATAAGTAAATTACTATATGTAAATTCCAGAATAGTGGCTGGCTCAGGATAAACTGCATGGCAGGGGGCGGGCAGTACTTGGAAAAAATGAAGGCAATGTGGGACTGGAGGTAAAAAGACAAACAGCAGCTTTGAGAACAAGAAAGACATGAAGGATAAAGATAGATTTGAGCTTTCAGAAAAGGATGAAAGACACACTAGGAGACAGAATAATACCACCACCACCACCATCACCCAACATGAGATTTTCACATAGGAGAAAGTCCTCGGTAACAGAAAACACAAGAAAGAAAGTAGCATCCTAAGGGGAAATCTAGGTTCTCTTTATTACAGAAAGTGGAGACTTCTGCAGATAGCATGGGTATGTGGCGAGGAGGGTGGGGGAAACTCTCAGGAAAAAGGATTCCAGAGGGTCAGGTGAGGAGGGGAATCAATAACAGAGAAACCGAAACAGATATAAAAGAAAGGAGAATAAGAGGATGGCTTACCCTCCTCTCAGAAATGAAAGGCAGAGTTGGAAGTGACTGGCCTCGAAAAGTGCCATTTTCAGGGCAAGTGTGGTGAACTAGACCCAGCAGTGGTCACAAAGACCCTGCGGATAGGCTAAGGCTGCCTCCAAAGTTTGGGGTGCTATGTCACAGGTGTGGGTGTCACAGGTCCTGAAGAGGGGCTCTCTCTCACTCTGGTTAGACATAAGGACAAGGGCTCTACAAAGTGAGTAGCAGTATTTATTCATCTACAAGACTTTTAAAATATGGATACTCAGCCGAGAAGAATGGCTAACACCTACAGTCCCAGCATTTTGGGAGGATTTCACTTGAGCCCAGGATTTTGGGACCAGCCTGGGCAATGAAGTGAGATCCTGTCTCTAAAAAATAATTTAAAATTAGCCAGGCATGGTGGTGCGTGTCTTTAGTCCCAGCTACTCAGGAGGCTGAGAGGCAGGAGGATCACTTGAGTCCATGAGGGCGAGGCTGCAGTGAGCCATGTTCACGCCACTGCACTCCAGCCTGGGTGACTGAGTAAGACTCTATCTTAAAAAAGAAAAAAGAAAAACGTACTTTTCAGCCACAGATCCTAACTTCAGGGCGTACAATATGAAATGGTGCCTTAAATGGTGGATTCTATAAAGTAGCGTGGGAGCTTCAGCATTCTTTAAATTGATCTACATCCATGTCACAAGCCTGAACAAATCAAAGCAATTCAGGTGTAATTCTCACACCAATCAGCTGCCAAGAACAGAATATCAGATAAGGTACAGTCAGACCAGCACATTTTAAAGCATTTTTAGCTGAGGATCATTATCCAGCCAGTAAGATCCCCTGTGGGCAGGGATCACTGACCAAGCAGAGTAGAATGCACACTCAAATTCTGTCAACAGGTGGCAGCATTTATAATTTTTCCATTTAGAGAGAATTACAAATTGAAGTATGCTTTTACATTTACTAAAAGTAACACTCCAAGAAAGGCTTTCTAAATGACTGACTAGCGTTATTCTAGGTTCCTTAATTAGCCTATTCCAAATGTGAATATATTCCATTAATTGTTGAAGAAGTAGAAATGCCAATAGCTAACGTAAAATAAAGATCATGTTTAAGCATAGACTGCTTGCTTTCCTCCTGTTAACTCCTCAGAGGGGACTGTTCCACCGCATGTTTCCACACCAGACTATCCCTATTCCTCACCCCCTAACTAAGCCTGGAAAAGCTGCTCACTCTTTTCATTCAAACAGCCAATCCAGACTGAAAGCTGAAATTTTATATTTTTAAATTTCTTCCAGAATCTGTCTTGTTATATCACTAATTGTGACATCTACAGGTTGTTTTTTTAAAGACCCCCCAAGATATATACTAAGTGCAGTGAGATATCATTAAATTCCTGACTGGTATTGCGTTCCCAGCAGTGCTGGCCACTGGGCCTTGGCACCTGCTCCTCCCAGCCATGCCAAGAGCCCAAGGAAGGGCAGCTGAAGCAGGAGGTGCCGCAGCAACAAGCTGAGGCAGTGGTGGGGAACAGAAAGTAGGACACTTCTGTTTTTCTAATTTGGAGTGCATTCACTCTGCAGGAAGGGTGCAGAGCCACAGTCCACCACCACATTCCCAGGCAGCAAAGCAAGCCCTCTGCCTGATGGAAATGAAAGGGCAGTTCGGAAGGGCAACTTCCAACATCCGCCTGGGGTTGGCAGCTTGTGCAAAGGCTGTGCGACATCAGCCCCCTTCCTACCTCCATTAAGATCTGGAGCTAACATAGTTGCTTCAGACCACCGATCTCTTCCCAGTTGTTGAGTAAGTAAGAACCAAGTTACAAAGGCAAGCCATTGTTCATGACAATCAATCACTGAATGATTAGCTTAAAGTCAAAAGCAGGTGGTTGGTTATTCTTCCACAGCCTTCCCTAGCCCAGGATTTCAAATCATTCACACCACGAACTGGAAGCCTTAGTAGCAAATTAATCACCACCAAAACCTGCTTCATAAAGGCCTTTTCTCTCTCCTATCTTATACTTTCCTTATCTGTTTACACAATGTTTACTTGTATATTTGTATCAAAGACCTCCAGATTCCATGTCATCCAGTTATTATTAAAAGATGGTGAAAAGCAGCAGCAGCTGTCCTACTATTAAAAAGTCAAAAAACAACAAATGCCAGCAAGTTTGCAGAGAAACAGGAACACTTATACACTGCTAGTGGGAATGTAAATTAGTTCAGTCACTGTGGAAAGCAGTGGAGATTTCCCAAAGAACTTACAATTACCAGCAAAACCATTATTGGGTATATATCCAAAGAAAAATAAATTGTCCTACCAAAAAGACACATGTACTTGTATGTTCATAACAGTACTATTCACCATAGCAAAAACAAGGAATCAACAGAGATGCCCATCAGTGGTGGACTGGATAAAGAAAATGTGGTATATATATACCATGGAATACTACACCGCCATAAGAAGAATGAGATCATGTCCGTTGTAGCAACATGGATGCAGCTGGAGGCCATTAGTCTAAGAGAACTAGCACAGGACCAGAAAACCAAATACCATGTGTTCTCACTTATAAGGGGTAGCTAATTGAATACACATGGACACAAAGATGGGCACAACAGACAACAGGGACTGCCTGAACCAGGACCGGGGTGTAGAGGTTGGAAAGCTACCTGTCAGGTACTATGCTACCTTGGTGACAGGATCATCCGTACACGAAATTTACCCATGTAGCCGGGCGCGGTGGCCCACGCCTATAATCCCAGCACTTTGGGAGGCTGAGGCGGGCAGATCACGAGGTCAGGAGATCGAGACCATCCTGGCTAACATGGTGAAACCCCATCTCTACCACCAACATAAAAAAATTAGCCGGGTGTGGTGGCAGGGGCCTGTAGTTCATGTAACAAACCTGCACAAGTATCCCCTAAACCTAAAATGAAAGTAGAAGTAAAAAAAAAAAAAAAGAAAGAAAGAAAGAAAACAAAAGCAGCAGCTGTGCTCCAGATGTTGGCAACTGAAGTTTATGCTCTCTCCTATCACTCTGTGAGCCCCATACTCCCCACCGTGCTGAGAGCTCTAAGAACCCACTTTCTGCTCATGGAAGCTTCCTGGGACACTAGTTATAGATCCCAGGGTTTCACCTCAGGAAGCTTATAAGTTAATAGAAAAAGACCCCCAAAGCTGAGGTGGGAGGATTCCTTGAGCCCAAGGGACTGAGGATGCAGTAAGCTGTGATTGTGCCACTGCACTCCAGCCTGGGTGACAGGGCAAGATAGAGGCAGGAAAGGAGGTAAGGAGGAAGGGAGGAGGAAGGAAAAGAAAGAAAGAAAAAAAGACTTTAAAAACCTAGATACGCTACAATCACTACTTGGTGATCCACTGATAAACAGAAGATAAGTACTCCAGAAAATTTGGTTTTAAACCACAAGTGTGCATCTTCAAAGATGCTTAGGGAAATAAAAGATGAATTCCTTTCAGGTAGGAATTCTTGGGGAAATTCCCAAATGGCTGCACTGAGATCCTCTGGGATCATCGCAGTGATTTTTCCTGAATAAAGACACAGATAAAACTGTTACCTTATAACCCTCATTCTTAAATAAGTTCTACTAAAATCACTGAGCCCTTTCCCCATAAGGGCAAATGCATATTCCGCTGAGGAAGGAGCCGTCATCTGTAAACCCCTTGTTTAAAGGCTTTTCCGTTTAAGAATTCTGCTCGGTTTATTTGTTGTGTTTTGTTTTGTTTGAGACAGGGTCTCAAATGGAGGGCAGCGATGCGATCATAGCTCACTGCAACCTCTAACTCCTGGGCTCCGGGTTCCTCTTGCCTCAGCCACCCCCCACCCAAGTAGCCGGACTACAAGCAAACATCACCACACCCGGATTTTGTGTGTGTATGTGGGCGTACACACACGTGCATGCAGATGGGGTCTGGCTTTGTTAACCAGGCTGGACTCAAGCGATTCTCCTCTTTGGCCTCCCAAAGTGCTAGGATTATAGGCATGAGCCACTGCGTCTGGCCTGCCTGCTTGTTCTTTGAATATAAGTCTCCATATACAAATTAGGGGAAAACTGGTCCCACTGTATCTCAATTAAGACTAAAGAAATTTGGCCGGGCGCGGTGGCTCAAGCCTGTAATCCCAGCACTTTGGGAGGCCGAGACGGGCGGATCACGAGGTCAGGAGATCGAGACCATCCTGGTCTACACAGTGAAACCCCGTCTCTACTTAAAAAAAATACAAAAAAACTAGCCGGGCGAGATGGCGGGCGCCTGTAGTCCCAGCTACTCGGGAGGCTGAGGCAGGAGAATGGCGTAAACCCGGGAGGCAGAGCTTGCAGTGAGCTGAGATCGCGCCACTGCACTCCAGCCTGGGCGACAGAGCGAGACTCCGTCTCAAAAAAAAAAAAAAAAAAAAGACTAAAGAAATTTGTAAATGATTTCACCATAGGCCCGTATTTCTATCTCCAGAAAGGTAACAGAATCCAAGTATACCTTCTAAAGGCTCAGCTACAGATTGCAGGCATGACCTGTCTACAACTAGACGTGTAAGTCTTTACTATATGCCAAGCACTGTTATAGGTACTGGCAATATAGCCATGAACAAAATGGACATAATCTGTGCTTCTGGGGCCTGCACTGGGGATGCACGGATAGGGGAGGAATGGAAAATCAAATATGCTGATAAATTCATAATGTCACATTATAATAATGTAAGAAGAGTGACGTGGGTAGACAGAATGGTACAAGACAGACCTTCTGAGGAAGTGTTATCTGTGTAGGGATCCATATCCAGCAATCCACCCAGGTATCTGGAAACAGGGCACTGCTGGTAGAGGGAACAGTAAGTGCAAGGGCCCACAGCACAGGTGCATGGCATATACAGGTTGAAAAATCAAACAGTTACGAAATATAAACAAAGTTTCATTCTCTCCTGCCTCAAAATAAAAGATAGGAGTGTGCCTGAAAGTAGAAGAAAACACAGAAGCAAGAAAAATTTAAAGTATAAAGACAAAAAATAGAATATCAATAGAATATCCAATATAACTAGTTTTATTGAAATAGAAAATCTGAACAAATGACAAAAAGGATATAATACAGGAAAACTTCCCTGAAAGAACTGAATTGTAGATTCAGTCCTATATAGAGAGGACACACTCTATATAGGACATACATAAATAAATAAAAACAACATCAAGTTATTCTATTGACTTCAGGTATGAAGAAATAACCGGGGTGAAAAAAATCTCCTTGAAACAGGTGGAAAAGGGCTGTGCACAGTGGCTCACACCTGTAAATCCAAGTACTTTGGAGAGCTCAGGCAGGAAGATTGCTTGAGCCTAAGAGTTCAAGACCAGCCTGGGCAACACAGCAAGACCCTGTCTAAACAAAAAATAAAAAACTAGCTGGGCATGGCAGTATATGCCTGTAGTCCTAGCTACTTGGGAGGCCGAGGCAGGAGGATCCAGGAGTTTGAGAGTGCAGCGAGCTATTAATACGATTGCACCATTGTACTCTTGCCTAGGTAGCAGAGTAAGACCCTGTCTCTATTTAATAAAATAAAATGGGGAACAAGGCTAGAAGACAATGAAACAATGGTTGTAATGTTTTGAAAGACAAAAGAACAACTCAAAAATACCAGTTAGCTAACTGTAGAAAAATTAGACATTCCCAAACAAATTATGAGCTTTTCTGCAGGGAGGGGAGAAGAGGGAGGGACGAAAAAAAAAATCCAACAAAATCCAGTCAACCCAGTGTTGAATGAAAAAGCTGTGTTAAACAGCAGTACACTTTTACTCAGATATAATTCACATACCATACAATTAATTCATTTAAAGTGTACATTTCAATGATTTCTAGTATATTCACAGATATAACCAAGAGATTAATCAAAATAAAATAGGTAGAGGTGGGTAAAAGAACCAGTGCATAGAATTCATCTAAATTTTTTAAATGTAAGAAAAAAACTGAGGAATTACATTCGCAGAAGAAAACTGTAATAAATTTTTAATGACAAAAGCCAAAAAAATTGGGAGAGACGAAGGGTGAGAGGAGGTTAAAGGAAGTATAAATTCCCTCACGGTTCACTGTAGAGAGACAATGCCTCCTGTCTAAATTTGAAGTGTGAATTTAAAACAAAACAAAACAACTGTCAGTCTAGTGGCTTTTATAATGTTGAAGAGCTCTCATAGGAATTAATATCCTTGGTGATGAAAAAAGATTTATCTGAAGCTCAGTAATAATTCCTTCAGGTTCACTTTAGTTTTGTTATTGTTAAATTTCAGTAAAATTAAGGACAAGTACGGTGGCTCACACCTGTAATTCCAGCACTTTGGGAGGCCAAGGCGGGTGGGTTACTTGAGGTCAGAAGTTTGAGACCAGCCTGCCCAACATGGTGAAACCCTGTCTCTATCAAAAATATAAAAAATTAGCCAGTCATGGTGGTGTGTGCCTGTAATCCCAACTACTTGGGAGGTTGAGGTAGGAGAATCGCTTGAACCCAGGAGGCGGAGACTGCAGTTAGCCGAGCTTGTGTCACTGCACTCCAGCCTCAGTGACAGAGCGAGACTCCATCTTTAAAAAAAAAAAAAAAAATACAGTAAAATTAAATACTTTTTTAAAGCACAGAAAGTCTGATGCCTTCTTACACATTTCTATCTACATATGTGCACAGGGAGGTATCTAGAATGATGCTTTTCAACTGTTCACCCTGGTTGTTTGTGGCTGGTGGAATTTCAGGTGATTTGTTGCTTTCTGTTGCATTTCTCCGTATGGCCTGGATGTTTTATAGTGATCATGTATTACAGAAAAAGATAAAATTAAATTCTCTGCAGTTTTCCACATCTCATTCTCCCTTTATCCCTAATCAACCTGTCCATCTCTCCAAAATCTGGGTTCTCTTATTGGTGACAGGACAATCAAGAGTTTTATATTGCTTTGTTTTACATTACTACACAAGGTTTAACGGAAGAGGGGTGATTTTTTTTTCTTTGAGACAGAATTTCGCTCATCGCCCAGGCTGGAGTGCAGTGGCACGACCTTGGCTCACTGCAAGCTCCATCTCCCGGGTTTACACCATTTTCCTGCCTCAGCCTCCTGAGTAGCTGGGACTACAGGCGCCTGCAACCACGCCCTGCTAATTTTTTGTATTTTTAGTAGAGACGGGGTTTCACCGTGTTAGCCAGGGCGATCTCAATCTCCTGACCTCGTGATCTGCCCGCCTCACCCTCCCAAAGGGCTGGGATTACAGGCGTGAGCCACCGCGCCCGGTCAATCCAGTTAACTTTTAAATGTTGGAAATAAAGTTAAAAAATATGTTGTTTACACTTTTAAACTCAAAGTTTTAAATTTTACTTTTAACTCCCACTAACTTATTTTTAATATTAACTTTGACGCTTATTCAACTCCCTGATTCTAAATTTCATGAAGGTTTAACTTTTGCCCCTGTCCACTCGTCCAGCCTCATCTACTCATATTTTCAGCTCCAGGGTTACCCAACTACTTGTGGTTTCCAGAACACACCATGTTGTTTCATACCTCTAAGAGCTTTTCCACGTGATCTTCCCTCCCTCTAAAATGTGCTTCATTCCCACCTTACAAATATGATTCTGGGTGTCGGCTTCTCCAGGAAGCCTTCCTAACACCTCCCTCCCTCACCTTCAAAAGAGGGTCTTCCCTCTCTGCACCACCTGTCACCTTTCACTCCCTCTTCACTGGTGCTCCTAAGACCCTACCTATTCTGCAACCATTTGTGCAGCACTCCTGGACTATGAGGTCAGGAAGCATGCTACTCCCTCTTGGGAATGACGGATGCCTAGCTTATCAAGACACAAAAAATGTATATTCAATTTGTTTATTGATCCATGAACCAAGCTTTTCTAAGGTCTAGTCAAATATGTGTAAACATATGTTTTCCATATTGTCCCCTTAATGTTCTTTAATGTTAAAATCTAGTCAATCTCTGAGACACACATAAAATAAGCCACCATTGTCTACTATACTATGGTACAATTGTTCCTCACCCCAAAGCAGCAGTCAGATCAATCAGAAGAAAAACACTGGAAATGGACATGGAGGACAGGAACGCAGGACAGAATCTATATTAAATGAGAAAGAGAAAAGATCCAAGGCTTTATTATGTTTTTCAGTCAGCTACTCTGAGCTCATATTGACATCAAGGGTGCAGAACGTACGAAAAGTCACTAAGAGAAAAAGTGAATTACCAGGGTTTTGATTTAAATTAAAGAAATTAAAGATAACCCTCACTGCCTAGAGTAGCAGAAAAGCTATAAACTGGCTGGGCGTGGTGGCTCACACCTGTAATCCCGGCATTTTGGGAGGCCCAGGAGGGCAGATCACCAGGTCAAGACATGGAGACTATCCTGGCCAACATGGCGAAACCCCGTCTCTACTAAACATACAAAAATTTGCTGGGTGTGGTGGCACTGCCCGTAGTCCCAGATACTCGGGAGGCTGAGGCAGAAGAATCGCTTGAACCTGGGAGGCGCAGGTTGCAGTGAGCCGAGATTGCGCCACTGCACTCAGCCTGGCGACGGAGCAAGACCCTGTCTCAAAAAAACAGCTGAAAACACCACTGGATTCTGAGTATCAGGAGAGCCAGGCCCCACCTAGTCTCTTTGTTGCTCTACTGTGGTGTCTGGCACACAGCTGCTGATCAATAAGTACTTATCGAAAATTATGAATGCTCAGCACCAGAAGAAATTCATTCATGCAATCACCTGGGAGCATTAACAAAGGAGTAGCAATAGCTTCAGTGGAATCAGCAGCTAGATACAAAGTCTGATCAGGCTGTGTAGTTTGGATAAAGTGTGTAAGAAGATGGCAGTGTGCTAAAATTTCAGCACACATGTCACCCAAATGTCTCTTCATAACTTAACCCCACTGAATAGTGGTATTTCCTATGTAACTCAACCAGTATTACTCTGTTTAGAAAACTGTTACCTAGACCAGGCACGGTGGCTCACACCCGTAATCACAGCACTTTGGGAGGCCGAGGTGGGCAGATCACCTGACGTCAGGAGTTTGAGACCAGCCTGGCCAACACAGTGAAACCCCATCTCTACTAAAAATACAAAAAATTAGCCAGGCATAGTAGCAGGCGCCTGTAATCCCAGCTACTCAGGAGGCTGGGGCAGGAGAATCGCTTGAGCCCGGGAGGCGGAGGTTACAGTGAGCCAAGATTGCACCATTGCACTCCAGCCTGGGCAGCAAGAGCAAAATTCCATCAAAAAAAAGAAAAAACCTGTTACCTAGTCTTAAGTGAAGCAGATACACTCTTTCTTCTTATTGCCTATCTTCTTCCAGCAAAGTCATTTGGTCTTAGTGCACTATTTAACTTGAAATTAATTATATGTCTACAAATTATTTGAGAATATACAAATACTTATGTTAGAAAGTACGAGTATCCCTAATAGGAAAATCTGAACTCTGAAATGCTCCAAAATCCAAAATTTTGAGTGCCAACATGATCCTCAAAGAAAATGCCTATTGAAGAATCTCAGATTTTGCATTTTTTTTTTTGGATTAGATATACCCAACCAGTAAGTATTTAAGGCAGATATTCTAAAATCCAAAAAATCTGAAATCCAAAATACTTCTCGTCCCAGGCATTTTGGATAAGAGATAGTCAAGCTTTATAATCAAACATAGGTCTTGGGTTTTACAATTCCTTCTTCTAACATGATAAAATTTGTCAAACCTGTTTTACAACACAAACTTAATGACACAGCATTCTAGGGAACACTGTTACAGTTATCTGGTTACTTTTTTTTTTTTTTTTTTTTTTTTCTGAGATGGAGTCACCTAGGCTACTGCACTGTCGCCTGGGCTAAAGTACAGTGGCATGATCTCGACTCACTGCAACCTCTGCCTCCTGGGTTCAAGCGATTCTCCTGCCTTAGCCTCCCAAGTAGCTGGGATTACAGGCACCCACCACCACGCACAGCTAATTTTTTGTATTTTTAGTAAAGACGGGGTTTCACCATGTTGGCCAGGCTGGTCTCGAGCTCCTGACCTCGTGATTCACCCACCTCAGCCTCCCAAAGTGCTGGGATTACAGGCGTGAGTCACCGCACCCAGCCCAAAAATAATTGTTTATGCAAACCAAACTCCAAATAACTGCTGATCCTTCATGCAAACCAAACACACAATAAAGAAATGCCTTGATCAAACTCTATGTTCAAAGTCCAGGGGGGAAAATGCCAACAAAGAAAATAACATTCATCTAAGGGTCACTGTCCAAATTCTTTTCATTTTTATTCTTTTTGAGGTGGAATCTTGCTCTGTGGCCCAGGCTGGAGTGCAGTGGCGTGATCTCAGCTCACTGCAGCCTTGACCTCCCCAGACTCAGGTGATCCTCCCACCTCAGCCTCTGACTAGCTGTGAGTATAGATAGGCATGCACCACCATGCCCAGGTAATTTTTCTATACTTTTGTAGAGAGGGGCTTTCATCGTGTTGCCCAGGCTGGTCTCAAACTCCTGGGCTCAAGTGATCCTCCTGCCTCTGTCTCCCAAACTGCTGGGATTACAAGCATGAGCCACCACACCCAACTGTCTCCTCAAATCAGAATTTTGGATGATGGAAAAAAAAAAAAACTGTCAGGCATATTTACATTGTCTTGGGTCATGGATAGAGTTTCCAGAAACGTAGCACTAAGACTAATCTAAACACCCATCTTTTTTCACGCAATCATTTTAACCAAAAATGTCACTCCTTACTTGCAAAAATCATTCCACTTACCTCTTGGAACACCTCACCTGTACCATGTGTTACTGAATATACGTCTCTGAACCCTCCTACGTCAGGAGCTCCTTGACAAGCTTAGTCTACCTCTATTCCCTCTTTTCCGGAAAAACACATTCTTCTTCACTGTCACCAGCCCAGTACTTTGTACTTTAGAAATACCTGTACTTTGTTCACTTTAGAAATATCCAGGACCTATTAGATATAATAATGCTTACTAAATGAACAGAGCTACAATGAGAGGGGCAAGTCATGGGTATGTCAAGGACAATCCTGGTGAGGAACCAAATATTTCAATTGTGCGATCCACGTTTGACAGGCATAGATGGCCACGGCACCCTAGTAGAGTTCCACAAATTTTACAACTGTTCTTCATTCTTTAGAAACCACCAGAATTGCTTTAAGCTTTCCATTCAAGATACCAGAATACACATCACTGCCTTAGTAACAACCTGAGATAGAAGAGTTATGTGGCTATGATTTTTCAGGGCTAAATATTTAAAGATAAATGACTAAGACAAACTACTGCCCTCCTACACGTGAACACACACACGCAGGAAGAAAAAATTGATTTTTTTTATTATTAAAGCAGAATTCTTCAGTGACCTTCTAAACAAATCTATTATACATTTTATTCTTGAAACATATCCTAGATTCACAAGGGCAACAGAAAAAAAACTACCCTTGCCATTTCCTAAAAGATGTGATTCAGAAGATACTGTTGGCTTTTTTCTACAGACATATGTTGCCCAGTGGGATGTGACACTCCTCAGAGGTCTGAATCAGAAGGAAAAATGTGGAGAGGATAAGGTCAAAGCTGTTATGTACTAGCCTTGTATGGTAAAACACATTCGCAAAATCAGGGCGAAATACTCTGGCTCTAGCATCTACAGTTTAGTTTCTGAACATACACCTACACCAAGGGCTCTGAGTGAGTGCATAGCCAGGAATATCTCAAGTCTGAAATCATTTAGCTCTAAGGGAAAACAGACACACACACAAACACTGCACACATTCAAACTACTCTGACTTATGTTAAAAACAGAATTACCTTCAGAAAACACTTGTTAGTGTTCAACATTGCTCAGAATGAAACAAACAAACCAGGGTTCAAATACAACCATGGATCAAATGATGAGTCTTGCGCTAAAGGTTATCATTATTTCCAATGAAAAGGATTAAATTACATTTAATTTACAATTCCAAAATTTAAGGCTGTTTTTCACAAAACCAAACTTTGAAATACCGATTTAAAATATTTTGATAGCTACCCCTAAAATAATATGGCAGATAATTCTACTACATCTTGGTACATAAATATAAATTAGGACTGATTTGGGGAAACTTCTAGATTGCTATTTTAAGGCACAGGTAAGCAGGCAAGTTTAGAAATGTAAAAAAAAAAAAAAAAAAAACCAGTTACTAATACATCTCTCTCTACGGCTATACCTCACTGCTGGCCTGATGTGGTTTGGCTGTGTCTTCACCCAAGTCTCATCTTGAGCTGTAGCTCCCACAATTCCCACGTGTCATGGGATCAACCTGGTAGAAGGTAACTTAATTATGGGGGCAGGTCTTTTCCATGCTGTTGCATGATAGTAAGTTTCATGAGATCTGTTTTAAAAACGGGAGTTTCCCTGCCAAGCTTGCTCTCTTTGCCTGCTGCCATCCATGTATGATGTGATTTGCTCCTCCTTGCCTTCTGCATTGATTGTGAGGCCTCCCAAGCCACATGGAACTGTAAGTCCATTAAACCCTTTTTCTTGTATAAATTACCCAGTCTGGGGTACGTCTTTATCAGCAATGTGAAAACGGACTAATAGATGACCCTTTTGTTAAAAAGTGAAAAATTAGCTGTGTGCGGTGGCTCACGCCTTAATCCCAGCACTTTGTGAAGCTGAGGCGGGCGGATCACTTGAGGCCAGTAGTTCAAGACAAGCCTGGCCAACATGGTGCAACCCCATCTCTACTAAAAATACAAAAAATTAGCCAGGAATGGTGGTGTGCACCTGTAATCCCAGCTATTGAGGAGGCTGAGGAAGGAGAATTGCTTAAACCCAGGAAGCAGAGAGATTGCAGTGAACCAAGATATGCCACTGCACTCCAGCCTGGGTGACAGAAAGAGACTCCATCCCAAAAAGACAAAACAAAACAAGAATATTTCTTACCCAACTGTAAAGCACAGTGAAGGGAAGGTAGTGCTGAATGTTTTTTTTTTTTAGCAAGAGCAAAGCTGACCAAACCACAGAGCACTCACCCTCCCTCCCCTCCCCACATCCCCACTTGGGGTTCCCTTGGCTTGGATCCACTCTACTCATTTCCACCCACCATTTGCAGGATGCCTCTCTACAGCCATATGGACCAAGATGATGAGTCATCTGTCATCAGAATGCCTTTCTCGACCTTTCCACATTCAATCACCTTTAGCGCGCTCAACAGGCACATCCTCCGCAGAGCATGTGCCTGTGTAACATAAGGAGTCTAAAGCTGAACATAGGAACCAGGCATCCCTCGCACTCCACACCTTGCCAAATGGATTTATTCCAGAGCTTTAAAGAAAAGTCGCAACTGAAAAAGTGACCAGATGGGTTTTCAAGGAGAGAAATACTAACCAAATCACTTGGGAGGCTGACGTACTTTACTAAAACAGGCCTATGATGTCAAAGAACTTCAGTTATTCAACCCTGAGAGGAAGTCATGGCAAAAACAAGCACTGAAAAGATACAGAAAACATTCCATAACTGAAACTGACTTTTATTCTGCCTGGCTAAATACTTTTAGAGCTATTTTTGAAGTGGATACTTCAAATAGTCACCCCCACCCAAAAAACTTCAGGACCTGTACACTAGTCACAACAAATAATGACAAACACTCATATAGCACTTATATAGGGCAAGCACTCTTCTAAGCACTTTACATATATTTGCTCACTTTGCCCCTCTTTGCTAATTTGTGTTCCATGAGCAACCAGAGGCCCAAGGTCACACAGGCTGCCAGAAAGTGGCAGAGCGGGGATTCATGTCAGGCAGTCTGACAGCACCAGGGTCCATGCTCTCAATTATTACACTAACCCTCTTTCCAGGGGAGTTTAACACAGACGATCCTTTTTAAACACAGATTTTTAAGTTCCCTAAAACTACACAAATTCATTTTGCAAGGTGAGAAGACTTACAATTTAAAAATTTAAACTAGGGAAATTACTGTTAGGTGGTGGCAAAGTCAAAGTTTATCAGTCATGATAAATATCTACACAAAAAGCATTGGGGGGGTGCTACAGTTTGAATGTTCACTCCAAAACTCATGTTGAAATTTAATTGCCAATTTAAAGGTACTGGGAGGTGGGGCCTTTAAGAGATTATCAGGTCATGAGAGCTCTGCCCTCATGAATGAATTAACGGGTTGATTATCACAGGAGTGGGCTCCTGATAAAAGCATAAGTTTAACCCCTTATTCCCTCTCTATGTGAGCCTTCTTATCATGTGTTGCCTTCCAACAACACAGCAAGAAGACTCTCAACAGTTGTGAGCACCATGGTCTTAGTCTTCTCTGCCTCTAGAACTGTGAGAAATAAATTTCCTTTCTTCATAGTACCCAACCTGAGGTATTCTGTTATAGCAGCACAAAACAGACTAAGACAAAAAATAGATACCAAGGAGTGGGGTTGCTTCCATAACAAATATCTAAAAATGTGGCCATAGCTTTGGAACTAGGTAATGGGTAGAGGCTGGAAGAATTTGGAGGAAGCGGCTAGTAACACCCTAGATTGCCATGAATGATGCATCAAGGGCAATTCTGGCAAGGGCTCAAAAGAAGAGAGGAGCTGTAGGGAAGGTCTGAATCTTCTTAGAAATTACTCAATGGGCCAGGCACGGTGGCTCACACCTGTAATCCCAGCACTTTGGGAGGCCGAGGCGGGCAGATCACCTGAGGTCAGGAGTTCAAGACCAGCCTGGCCAACATGGCAAAACCCTGTCTCTACTAAAAATACAAAACTTTGTTGGGCGTGGTGGCGCATGCCTATAGTCCCAGCTACTCGGGAGGCTGAGGCAAGAGAATTGCTTGAACCTGGGAGGTGGAGGTTGCAGTGAGCTGAGATCATGCCATGGCACACCGGCCTGGGCAACAGACTTCATCTCTCAAAAAAAAAAAAAAAAAAATTACTCAAGTGGTCATGACCAGAATATTGGTGGCAGCAATTGGACAGTAAAGGCCATTCTGATGAGGTCTCAGACAGAACCAGAAAAGAAGGTATTAGAAACTGGAGTAAAGGTTATTCTTGTTATACAGTTGCAAAGACCTTGGCAAATTTTGTCCATGCCCTAGGGACTTATGGAGTGCAAAACGTAAGAGCAATGAACAAGGATATGTGGTGGAAGAAATATCTAAGCAGTAAAGTTTTCAAGCTGCTGTGTGGTTACTTTTAATTGCATAAAACGAGATGTGAGAGCAAAGAGACGATCAAATACAGTTGACCACTGAACCATACAGGTTTGAACTCTGAGGGCACACTTGATACGAACATTTTTTCTTTTCTTTTGAAACAGGGTCTCACTCTGTCATCCAGGCTGGAGTGCAGTGGTGTGATCATGCCTCACTGCTACCTCAACCTCTCAGGCTAAAGTGATTCTCCTACCTCAGCTCCCAAGTAGCTGGGATTATAGGCACATGCCACCACACACGGCTAATTTTTGTAGAGATGAGGTTTTGCAATGTTGCCCAGGCTGGTCTCCTGGGCTCAAGTGATCTGCCTGCCTCAGCTTCCCCAAAGTGTTGGAATTACAGGTGTGAGCCACAACATCTGGCCAAGGATTTTTTCAATAAATACAGTCGGGCCTCCATATCACTGGGTTCCACATTTGCAATCAAATGCAATACAGTATTTGCAGTATGCAAAACCCTTGCACATGGAGGACTGACTTTTCATACCCATGGGTTCCACAGGGCCGACCGTGGAGCTTAAGTATATGTGGATTTTGGTATGAGGGAGTGGTCCTGGAACCAATCTCTTCGCACACCCCTTACCCTCAGCAGATACTGAGGGATAATCATATAGCTAAAAGAGAAGCAAAACAGAAGAATTTGGAAAATTCTCGGCATGGCCATGTTCAGAGTGGAAAAGCATGTTCAAGAGGGAATATTAAGTGTGTGGTCAACCTATTGCTAAAGAAATTAGCATGGCTAGAAGAAAGCCAGGTGCTATCAATCAGGACAATGGAAGAAAGACCTAAGAGGCATTTCAGAGATCTTCCAGACTGCCCCTCCCATCACAGACCCAGAGCTCTAGGAGGGTAGAATGTTTCAGGAGATGGATAGCATTCCTTGGCCTCCTTAGCCATAATTCAAACAGCTTCAGCATGGCTCGAACTGCTCGGAAAGGGATAAGCCTTGGTGGCATTTCACAAAATGCAAGACCTACAGGGCATGGCTTCCTCTACCTAGATTTCAAAGAATGCCAGGCACTCTTTGAATGCAGAGCCATTGCAGACAGCCCCCATTAGGACAATGCCCAGTGGAACTGTGAGGTCAAGGCTGCCACAGAGTCCTCACTAGGGCAATGTCTAGTGAAGCCATGGCAGTGGGCCACTGTCAACACCCCAGAACTGTAAATCTACCAGTATACAACTCCAACCCATGAGAGTTGCTGAGTGGACTGAGCCCAGCAAAGCCACAGCGGGTGGGGTTTCTGAGGCTCTGGGAGCCCAACTCCCATCCCAGTGTGCCCAGGAGGCAGAATATGGAGTCAACGGAAATTATTCCCCATCTTTAAGACTTAATGTCTCCCCTGTTGGATTTTGGACTTATCAGGGACCACCTGCCCCTTCTTGCCTATTTCTTCCTTTGGAATGGGAATGTCCATCATACACCTTCCTACCATAGCAATTAAATGACTTGCTTTGATTGCACAGGCTCACAGCTGAAGGGAATTTGTCTCAGAATTAATTGTACTTTATAAGTCTCACCTATGTCTGATTCAGCTTGCACTTTTGAGTTGATGCTAGACCAAGACTTTGGGGACTAATGGGATAGAATAAATGTATTTTGCATATGAGGAGGACATGAGTTGTTTTTGGTGGGGAGGTGGGTAGGGGCAGAATGCTAAGGTTTAAATGTCCCCTCCAAAACTCATGTTGAAATGTAATTGGCAATGTAATAGGCCGGGCGCAGTGGCTCATGCCTGTAATCCCAGCACTTTGGGAGGCCAAGGCGGGCGGATCACAAGGTCAGGAGATCGAGACCACGGTGAAACCCCGTCTCTAATAAAAGTACAAAAAAAATTAGCCAGGCGCGGTGGTGGGTGCCTATAGTCCCAGCTACTCAGGAGGCTAAGGCAGGAGAATGGCATGAACCCAGGAGGTGGAGCTTGCAGGGAGCCGAGATTGCACCACTGCACTCCAGCCGGGGGATAGAGCGAGACTCCGTCTCACCAAAAAAAAAAAAAAAAAAAAAAAAAATTTAACTGGCAATGTAATGTTATGGGAAATGGAGCCTTTAAGAGGTAATTAGGTCATAATGGCTCTGCCCTCATGAATGAGTTAATGCTCTTATCACAGAAGTGGGTTCTAGATAAAACAATGGGCTCCTAATAAAAGGATAAGTTCAGCTCCCATTCCCTCTCAGAGGCATGCACTTCTTCCCCATTTGATGCCTTCTGACATGGGATGATGCAGCAAGAAGGCCCTCATCAGATGCTGACACCATGCTCTTGGACTTTCCAGCCTCTAGAACCATGAGAAATAAATTTCTTTTCTTTACAAATTGCCCAGCCCAAAGTACTTTGTTGTAGCAGCAGAAAACAGACTAAGAAAAGGGCTAACTTTTGTGAGTTAAAAGTAGACTCTAGAGAAATTAACATGCCTAGGTAAGTGTAGAGAGGGTCTTTCTTAGATGAAAGCTAAGAAACTCAAAAAGCCTATAAGGCAATAAAAGAAAACCCTGGGGCTGTAGTACCTAACATCAGCCACAGCTCCTATCAATTCTTTCTCCTCAACCCACTCTCTTATGAATGGTGCCTCCCTTCCACCCCACTGCTATTATTGCTTAAACTCAGGCCTTTGACATCCCTTAGTCCAGTTATTCCAATGATCTTTGGTTTGTAGTCACAACTCTCCTCCATGCCCCAGCACCTAATCTCTCCTGTGCTGCTAACGGAATAGTCTTTCTGAGACAAATATGATCATATTACAGCCCTACTTAACAACTCTTCAGTGCTCCCTAAAGCCAACAAAATCCAGTTCCACCATCTTTATGCAAAATCAAAGGCTATCTACCCCAGGATTTCCTCTGCCAACCTCTGCTTGCTGGCTCAGAAAAAATACTAAGACAACTCATTCCCCTTTCACCCTGTTCACATTGTCCCTCTGCTGAAAAAAAAACTACCTTCCCTATCCCCACTCTTCTACCTGAGGACCATCTATCTATTCATCACTTTCCATACAGTTGTTCCAACCCCTCCTTCCACCAACAGAATAATTTTCTTCTTTGTGTCCAGAATACCACATATATAATGATTCTTTTATAGTGCTCTACAAAGGTTGCTCATTTGATACTTTCAACAATATTTGTTTCCTACACACTCAATAAAGGATTTTCCAATATTCTATCTCTGTTAATCTGACAGGTGAAAAATAGTAACTCATAATTGTATTTTGTGTGTCTTATGGGGAATGACAGAACCTCTGTTTGAAGAGGAGTTATACTCAGGATGACTTATGGAAACAAAAGGGCTGAAGCAATAACAGAAATTTAGTGAAAGTTTGCTTCAAGTCAGTGGTTCTCATGATGGTGATCTGGAGAGAGAAGAAATAAAAGGCTTCACCACAAAGAGTTCCTATCATGTTGCCAAACTGCAATATTAAATAACGGACAGAAAGTTTAGAAAATAAGGCATTTTCCGTTCAGTAAGAAGTTAAGAGAGTGTGCAAGACCTTAACTGACTATTCCCAGAAATTCGGTTTACCCACAGTTTCAACTCACCATCAAGGAGCCAGTGCTGGCCACGCCTGTTCTCCAACTCGGACATCATTAGGCGTGTGATCACACGGTCTGGAACCAAAAGACTTCTCTCTATATACTGCTTTGCCATCTCACCAACTTCTATTAAAAAGACAACAAAAAAAGAGGTTTTCAAAAAAAACTTCCCAAACACAAAGCTTACCAACTCTTTTCTGACAGTTTTGCCTTCTCTCCATCCTTCCTGATATGGGAGGTGATTTCTAGGTAGTTGTAGGTATGTTTTAAGTTTTTAAAACATTCACGTCAATAAGGTGGGACTGTTGCTTATTTAACACATTTATCTCCCAAAAAAGTATAAAAGCAGCTCTTTGAGATACCATAGCCCCCCCGCAGAAAAAAAGGAAGAAAGAGTGACCAGGTGTGGTGGCTCATGCCTATAATTCCGATACTTTGGGAGGATGAGGTGGGAGGATCACTTGAGCCCAGGAGTTTGCACTTGCAGTGAGCTCAAGCTCACTGACTGCACTACTGCATGCCAGCCTGGGCAACAGGAAAAAAGCAAAACAAAAAAGAAAGAAAGAAAGAAAAATACACAATTTGGGCAAGAAAAAAATAAGACTAGAAAATAAAGTCAAGAAACAGGATGTTACATAAAAAGGCTGATAGAGAGAAGCCCTGGATACTTCCTAGAGGTAGGCCACAAATTGGGCACTGAGCCTCTCAACAGTTTATCGTAACAAGGAACGTGATCAACTACACAATGTACATAAGACTAAAGGAAGATGAGAAGCACAACCATTCCTTACAGAGACCAAAGGAAAAAAGTTCCAGTGGTCTAGCAAGAATGCCACATAATACAAACAACAGCAGCTTTACTTCTTTTCATCAACCTCAATATAAGCAGATAGCACCTTGCCGACACAGTTGTAAAAGCAACTCAGTGTTATTAGTGGAATTCCAAGTTCATAAAAGGATGTGAAGTTTTAAGAAAATGACATAAATACTTTCAGGGGAAAACTGCTTCTATCTTCATTTAAAATATTAATTTCCTACATGTAGAAATTGTGGTTAGGTTCAGCAGAACAAACTATCAGTTTAAATCTGTACATTTCTAAGAACTAAATTTGTGCCTCCCGGGTTCAAGCGATTCTCCTGCCCCAGCCTCCCAAGTAGCTGGGATTACAGGTGTGCACCACCACACCCCACTAATTTCTGTATTTTTAGTAGAGATAGGGTTTCACCATGTTGGCCAGGCTGGTCACCAATTCCTGACCTCAAGTGATCCACCCACCTCTGCCTCCCAGAGTGCTGGGATTACAGACGTGAGCCACCATGCCTGGCCTCCCCACTTTCACCTTTAATTTAGGTAGAGCCCTTGCCTCCCCAGACTGAGTCTATACCCCCCCAACCCCAACTTAAGCACTGAAAGATGGGCTGTGAAGAGCTCCATACCTCTTGAGTACTACCACTAGACAAGAAGCTCAAAACACAGGCCCAGTTGATGCAGACTCCCTAACATGCTGCAAGAGGCGGAACAAGAAAGACAGTCCCTTTGGTGAATGTGACTCAACATGAATGTGAGCAAGCCACATTCATTCGACAAGTATTATATTTATTGACCGCACACCCCATAACAGGTCATATTCTGGAGATGTAGCAGTGAATAAATAAAAGTTCCAGCTTAGAGATATTTAAACAGTATTACTTGAAGAGCGACAACAACCACCATTACTTGAGTGCACACTATGTCCTAGGCACTGGGCTTTAAGTGCTTTATGTTATTTCATTTCATTTAATCTTCATAAGATCCTCACCTTCAAATAGAAGGTAATCCCAGCATTTTTTATGACAGCTTTATTGTGATAATTCACACACTATAACATCTGCCATTTTTATATCTAGGACTCACCCATCACCACTCCCTAATTTCAGAACACTTCCATTACTTCAGAAAGAAACCCTGCCCCATTAGCAGTCACTCCTTCTTCTTATCTCCCTCCGGCCCCCGGCAACTACTAATCTTTCTGGTCTCTGTAGATTTGCCTACCCTGGACACTTCTTATAAATGGAATCATAGTTTTCTGTGACTGTTTTCTTTCACTTAGCGTAATGTTTTCCATGTACCACATATCCATATTTCACTCCTTTTTATGGCTAAATAACATTTCATTGTATGGTTATACCACATTTTATTCATACACAGAATGGATATTTGGGTTGTTTCTACTTTTTGGCTATTATGAATAACGCTGCAGTGAACGTTCATATACATCGTGTGCGTGTATGTTTTCAGTTCTCTTGGGTAATACCTGGGTGGTATCTATGTTCTATGTCTAAACAGTCACTATCAGAAAAGATGCATGGGGTAACTGGCAACTTGGGTGCTGTCCCACTCTGCAATAGTCACGCCAGGCCCAGAGCCCCATTCTTAGTCTCATCCACCAAACTTTAAGGTAGATAAACAATAAATATACATCTTCCAAGGTGAAAGACCAAAATGTGTATTTTGCATTGTTTTCCAGAACTCCAGATCTAATTACATATTGAGGTATTTGTTCATTCACTTTCTGCCCCCTCTACTAGAAATTACCAGCTCAATGAAGGAAAAGTTAAAATAGTTTGTTCAATGCCACATCCTCAGTGCTTAAAATATAGTCTGGCATGTATTAGATGCCCCATAAAAATGTGTTGCATGGGCCAGGCTGATGGCTCATGCCTGTAAACCCAACGCTTTGGGAGGCCAAAGGGGCGCAGATCACTTGCGGCCAGGAGTTTGAGACCAGCCTGGGCAACACAGTTGCCCAACTAAAAATACAAAAAATTAGCTGGGTATGGTGATGCATGCCTGTAATCTCAGCTACTTGGGAGGCTAAGGCACAAGAATAGTTTGAACCCAAGAGGCAGAGGTTGCAGTGAGCTGAGACTGCACCACTGTACTACAGCCTGGGCGACAGAGTGAGACTCTGTCTCAAACAATTAAATTAAAATTTAAAAATTAAAAAAATAGGCCAGGCGCGGTGGCTCAAGCCTGTAATCCCAGCACTTTGGGAGGCCGAGATGGGAGGATCACGAGGTCAGGAGATCAAGACCATCCTGGCTAACACGGTGAAACCCCGTCTCTACTAAAAAATACAAAAAAATTACCCGGGCGAGGTGGCGGGCGCCTGTAGTCCCAGCTACTCGGGAGGCTGAGGCAGGAGAATGGCGTGAACCCGGGAGGCGGAGCTTGCAGTGAGCTGAGATCTGGCCACAGCACTTCAGCCTGGGTGGCAGAGCGAGACTCCCTCTCAAAAAAAAAAAAAGGTTGCATGAATGAACACCTGAAGATAAGAGAATTTTCTTTTACCTTGCAAAAATCAATCTGATCATCTTGGAAAGTTATTATAGAATCATTTTCCCAAAATCAAATATGGCCCAACCTCACCAGATAGCAACTTTTAGAAAAGAGGTATAATACAAGCAAAGTGTGATCATGCCTAGTTAAGAAGATCATATTAGGCCAGGCACAGTAGCTCATACCTGTAATCCCAGCACTTTGGGAGGCCGAGGTGGGCGGATTACCTGAGGTCAGGAGTTTGAGACCAGCCTGACCAACATGGAGAAACCCTGTCTCTACTAAAAATATAAAAATCCACCAGCCACAATGGCGTATGCCTGTCTGTAATCCCAGCTACTCGGGAGGCTGAGGCAGAAAAGGCTGAGTCCAAGAGGCGGAGGTTACAGTGAGCCAAGATCACGCCAGCCTGGGTGACAGAGCAAGACTCCATCTCAAAAAAAAAAATGGTCATATTAGGTTTCACAGCCCGGTCTCATTTCTTCAGCATTTCAAAACATGAATAGGAATAGAAGTGAACTAGTTTGGGTAGGGGAAATGAGAAGAAGGAAACAGCAACAGCAGATGTTACAGAGGTGTGGGGCCATTTGCTACACCTGGAAGAATGTCTTCAAGCACTAACAGTCAAAGAAAAGCGCAACACTAAGAGATGGTGCTGGATGGGCAGGATACAGAGTATGAACTTTGAGGAATTTTAAGTAGGTAGTTTTAGAAATGCTATTCCTAGAGCCAAGACCAGCTACTGAAATTGTAGGGCCTAGTACAAATTGAAAATGTTCCTCTTGTTGGAAAATGAAGAATTTCAAGGTGACAACAGCAGAGCACTAAACTAAGCACAGGGCCTTTCGTGTCTACACAGGTCGCAGGCCCATGGCGATGTGACATTTGGATGTAAGTGGCATGGTAGAAGAAAAGGGGCTGCGATAATAATCCAAGCACAAGATGAAGGCCTGAAATAAATAAAGCAGAAGCAGTGGAGGAAGACTTTTATGTGCCCCTTGGGAGAGAACCTTGAGTTAATCCAACACAAGCAGTACGATCCCAAGTTTAAAATAACTCTGTGGAAGACTTCCAAAGGCATCTTACTCCAATTTACTAATTGAAAGATCTAAGTGCAGCATACTTTTGCAGCCATTCCTGCCAGCTTTGGCTGTTCTCTGAAGCAGGGCAAGCAACATGTCCTCTAACCTGAGAGAAGATCAAACTTGTCCCACATATCTCAATCTCCACCATGAAAACCCAGAAAGATCCCCAGACAAAGCAAAATGACCTTAACATATCTGCATCTGAATGAAGACCTCATGACAACAGCAAACTGCAATAAGACATCCTGTCAGAAGACTGAGGCCCTTTTCAGAAAAATGGACCTTCATCTGCCCTTGTCAGTTTGCTTGGAAGAGAAAGTAGCATCATTAAATGCGGATGATAGCATGCATGGACATACCTGTTCTAATTTCTGAAGCAGCATTCCAAAGAAGGGCTGTAGACACACATACATGGTCCCACACAGCTTCTGAATCCTGAGTGTGTTCACAAACACACACATCACACACACAAGTAATTCAGAAAGCACTAGAAAGGTTTCAAATAAATGTAATAAATACAGGGTGTCCCAAATAGAACACTATCTTTGCCTTTTTCTTAAGTTTCACAACAAAACCAACAAATAAATCCATCATGTGTTTACGAGATTAAACAAAACACCATTGATTAAGGTGACAAATAAAAGAATTTTTTCAGAAAGGGAAAGATGAAGTGTCAGATTACAAACATTATATATAACAATTTTGTTATATATAATAATTTTATGTGTTCATATAGAAAGATAGATGGATGGTATCATCCACAATGTGAAGTATAGTAGAAGAAAATCAATGTTCTACTCATCTTACAACAATATAAATTTTGTGGCAATTCATCTTAAAAACCTATTCCATTCAATCACTACTAAATTCAAATAGATATAATCTTGGTAACCTTGAGAAATATACATTTTCAATTTCTAACTAGATCAGATAATATGCAAATTTTCAGAATTTAAGACTATCTATTAAACTGTGCATTTTAAGATAATACTGCATTTAAAATTATACGATAACACAAAACTTAAGACTATCTATTAAGTTGGTCATCTCTCCAAAATTCATGCTTCCAGGATATGGAAAGACATTTTGTTAGCCTCAATTCCTACACATTAAAACTGTCCACATTTACATCAACAGACTGAAATAAATCACTGTATTCAGGGCAGCACATATGCCAAAACACTGTCAACTGCTGAAGGAGTAGGATGTTGGACTTAAATTCTGCATCATCTTAAGGCTGGTTAAAAGAAAATACCNGTTAGCCTCAATTCCTACACATTAAAACTGTCCACATTTACATCAACAGACTGAAATAAATCACTGTATTCAGGGCAGCACATATGCCAAAACACTGTCAACTGCTGAAGGAGTAGGATGTTGGACTTAAATTCTGCATCATCTTAAGGCTGGTTAAAAAGAAAATACCTCTAAGTTGAAGAACCAATAAGCAGATGACATTTCTTTAGAAAAACCATGAGAACACACACACACACACGTGCGCGCACACACACACGCGGATATTTATATAGCACAAAATCACACACACACACGGATATTTATATAGCACAAAATCCACTCTACAGCAACCCTAAATACTCAGGACAGTCAGCACAAACACGGCACGGACTGAACGACTCTCAAAAAGAAAGAAATATTGGCGGGGCACGGTGGCTCATGCCTGTAATCCCAGCACCTTGGAAGGCCAAGGTTGGGTGGGTTGCCTGAGCTCAGGAGTTCATGACCAGACTGGCCAACATGGCAAAACCTCCAAAAATACAAAAAATTAGCTGGGCGTGATGGTGTGCACCGGCAGTCCCAGTTACTCTGGAGGCTGAGGCATGAGAATCGCTGGAACCCAGGACGTGAAGATGAGGCATGAGAATCGCTGGAACCCAGGACGTGAAGATAACGCCACTTCACTCTAGATTGTGGTTTGAATACTCTTTAAATCCACTAAATACTCATTCAGCTGATATTTATTAAGCATCTATGTGCCAGGCCCTATAACAATCTAGCATGAGGCCTGTTCCAGAGCTTAGAATCCCAAACACTGGGATTGGGTGCTAATCCACCAAAAGCTTTCAATAGCAAAAGTTTATGGAATTTTACTCTGTGTCAGGCAGAAAAATTAAACAGCCAGTAGTTATCACAATTAAGGTACAGAGGCTCTTACACTGCCAATAAAGCTCTACATAAATACACTATGAAATAGGAATAGGCGATAAGTCAGAAGCTAAATGAAAGCGTTTAGTCAAACACTGAATCTGCCAGCCAATTCACCTTTCACTACTGAAGAGATTATCTCTAAAATACTAGTCCAGGGTTACAGAAAGTCAATCAGGTTACCTTAGTTTCTTGACACTGGAGACAAAAAGATTTATTTTAATTAAAGTGGTGATTAACACCTCAAAATAATTGACTTTAGTTAGGTAAAATCCATCAACTGGAATGAAAGCATCTCAGGATCAAATCTCAACTACTAATACTTTAAGCAAAGGCAAGTGAGGTCTTTTTTTTTCTTTTTTTTTTCATCTGAATGTCTTATTTCTCTCTTTGTCATATACTTTTTTCAATAAGTAACGCAGGCAAGGCCAAAAAAAGGACAATGACAAGTGTGTTTTGTGACTCAGGAAAGGAAAAGTATATGCCAGAAGTCAGCCATGCAATGACCTATGAGAGAGCTACTCCTGTTTCACCCCAGATCATTACCTCCATTCCAAAGCCACTCCAATTACTCAGAATCACAGCTGAAAATTCTCTGAACACACTACCTCTCCAACAAAAATTCTCTGCAAATCTATGCACCAGGTACCACACAAGGCACTAAAGATACAAACATCGTACCCTTGAACTGAGTGTGGCAGCTCACACCAGTAATCCCAACACTTTAAGAGGCCAAGACGGGAGGATCCATTGAGGCCAGGAATTCGAGTCCAACCGGGGCAACATATTAACAGCAAGACCCCATTTCAATAAAAAATGTAAAATTAGCCAGGCATGGTGGCACACACCTGTAGTCCCAGCGACTCCGGAGACTCATGTGGGAGGATCACTTGAGCCCAGGAGTTCCAGGGTGCAGCAAGCTATGGCTGCGCCACCGCACTCCAGCCTGGGCAACAGAGAGAGGTACTCCTGCCTCTAAAAAATAAAAAATTTACTGAGCAACTACTCTGTGCCAGGCTGTGGCACATTTTCCTAAGTGTCAGAGAAACCACAAAGGGAGGAGGCATCAGAAGTTATCTGTGATTGTCTTCAGATTGCTTGGCCAGGTGACATCAAACAGATGACAACTTGGCCTATCAAAACAAAGTCAAGTTATAAGAATGGCTTCCTATCATTTACTGCCACAACCCAAAAATAAAAATAATAAAGGCTTAATTCTGGCCGGTCACGGTGGCTCACACTTGTAATCCCAGCGCTTTGGGAGGACGAGGCAGGCGGATCACTTGAGGTCAGGAATTCGAGACCAGCCTGGCCAACAATGGCGAATCCCCGTCTCTGCTAAAAACACAAAACTTAGCTCGGCATAGTGGCACATGCCTGTAGTCCCAGCTACTTGGGAGGCTGAGGCAGGAGAATCATTTGAACTTGGGAGGAGGTAGCAGTGAGCTGAGATCGCGCCACTGCACTGCAGTCTGGGCAACAGAGCAAGACTCTGTCTCAAAAAAAAAGGCTTAATTCTATAGCTTTTTGCCTTAGGAGCCTGCCAGTTTATGTAAAAGTCTAACACAGAATTATACAATATAATGTCGAGGGCTACATGCATATACAACAGTATATGGTAAAGCAAGAGAATAATTACAAGATGCAGGATAGTGCTGGAGGAGAGAGATGGAGAAAGGAGCTATGGGGGCTTCAAGGGTACTGATACCATTCTGTTTCTTGGGCTGGGTGAGAGATACAAAATTGTTATCCTTTGTAGCACCCACATACCCACACATCTGTATCATCTTTTTGTTCTGACCGTCTGTAAAGTGAAGGCAAACTAGATACACAAGACAGAGCTGAAGGAATGTTCACAAAACAGCAAATTCCCAAGATGTCTGGCTAAGTCACCCACCAGAAAGAGATAATTACTCAGTGTTCTTTTCATTGTTCTACAGAAAATGCTGAGAGTGAAAGACCCCTGTAAACGAGCTCAAGTCCCTTGTAAGACTGCTCTACCCTGAAGTATCAGACTGCGTCTATGGGACAGAACTAGGAGAAGGCTTGCTCACCCTGGTATCATCTCTTCACCAAAATATCACTAATAATGGCAGTGCACATGTGTGCGCGCACATGCACACACACATACATGCATCAAAGGGCCTGGTCAAAGATGAACTGTATAGCTTTGTGATTCTTCAAACTGCAAGTTCTTTATCTCCCCACCTGTAAGACTATTTTGGCACTAAAGTAGTTATTTGGGGGAGAAAAAATACAATGAAGAAAAACTTCATTCTATAAATTATCCCTAATATCACTTTGATGAATCTCTTCCAATAAGAAAACAAACTTTAAAAAATAAAAAACCTTGGTTAAAAAAATAGATGTCAAAGTCCTTTAGAGGCAGAAATTACGGCAGAAACTCTTAAATTTAAGGCATTTTGACACTTAAGTGGCTCATTTCAGACATCCAGTATCCACCCTTCAATTGGTTTTTGTTCAAAGCTTGACTTTCTTTTCCTTCACACCAAAAATAGTTTTAAATCACTACCTGACACTTGCTATGGGTAACTATGAAGAAAACACCTCAGCCTCCTGAGTAGCTGGGACCACACGTGCATGCCATCATGCCCAGCTAATTTTCGTATTTTTAGTAGACATGGGGTTTCACCATGTTGCCCAGGCTGGTCTCGAACTCCTGACTTCAAGTGATCCTCCTGCCTCAGCCTCCCAAAGTGGTGGGATTACAGACATGAGCCCCAGTTTTTGTATTTTTAGTAGACATGGGGTTTTACCTTGTTGCCCAGGCTGGTCTCGAACCCCTGACTTCAAGTGATCCTCCTGCCTCAGCCTCCCAAAGTGGTGGGATTACAAACATGAGGCCCAGCGCCAGGCCCAAAGAAAATTCTGAATCCAGTATAACTGGTCAAGTACATACTCTTCAGGGCCAGACTGCCTGAGTTCAAATCCTGGCACCACTACTTAAAGGCTATAAGACTTCTGTCACATATATTTTTGCCTCAGTCAAGTTTGTGTCTCAGTTTCTTCATCAATAAAATGGGAATAATATCACTTAGCGTTGTTTTGAAAGTTGTATGTGATTAACATAATATGTATAAAGGACTTGGAATGATGCTTCTTTGCAAATTTCATTCAAGAACATGGAGATCTAAGTATTTGTTTCTATGTGCCAAGGGTTGTTCTAGACCATTTCTTTTTTGTTTTTGTTTTGGAGACAGGGTCTCACTCTGTCACTGAGGCTGAAGTGCAGTGGTGTGATCACAGCTCACTGCAGCCTTCACCTCCCAGACTCAAGCAATTCTCCTGCCTCAGCCTCCAGAGTAGCTGAGACTACAGGCACATGCCACCATGCCTGGCTAATTTTTTTTTTGTAGAGATGGGATCTCATCATGTTGCCCAGGTTGGTCTCAAACTCTTGAGTTCAAGGGATCCTCCTGCCTGGGCCTCCCAAAGTGTTGGGATTACAGGCATGAGCCACGGCACCTGGCCGATTCTAGAAAGTTTATATACATGAATTCATCAAATGCTCACAAATATCTATGAAGTCTAGGGTATAATATTCCCTATTTCTTAAATGAGGAAACTGAAACAGAGAGATTAAGTAACTTACCCAAAGTAACTGAGTTAATATGTTATACAGCCTAGACTCAACTTCAAGCAAGTTGGCTCCAGTTCATTTTCTTAATCACTACACACTGCTTCTTAATGTTTGTGAGCATTTCCTTGAAGAGAAACATTTTGCGTGTTAGCGTACACGCTGCTGAAACATGATGCTAGCACCTGTATAAAAGGGATAGGTTCTTACTAAAGAACTGAGCTGATGACTGTAAGGAAATACCTGGTTCTGCTCTGTATAACCACCACTTCCTTTAGGTACTGTATCTCTAACTAACTAAAAACTTAGTTTCTATGCGGCTGCTTCCTACCAAACTATAAGCATCCTTTAATTCCATACCTCCTCACCAGTCAGCTTCCTTTCCTCTCTCCCAGACCTTCTCCCTCCCCTAATGCATCCTAGACACAATTCCGAGAGACCTTCTGAAAACACAAGGTGGCACAAGTCACTACCTTGCTGACACCACAGTGTGTTCCTTGGTTTGTAGGATGGCCTGGATGATTACTCCTTAGGATAGCATTCAAAGTCTCTCTGATCTAGCCAGAAACTACTTCTCAACCTTACCTCCCACTCTCATTTCCTTATCGTTCATCCTTTGACCCCTTGTCTGTGCCAGGCACAGAGTCAAGTGCAACTGTGGTTCCTACCCTCCCACAATCTACAGACTCGTGGAGGAAAGACAGAACAGAACACAGAGGTGGACACTCCAATCTGACCTCAGGTCCGAAAGAAGCTTACCACACTGGAGTTGGGCTTCTGAAGGGCTAGCAAAAGTTGGCTGGAAGAAACACCCTTCAGTTTGTGTGTTCCTCTAAGTAGCTTTCCCTGATCATTTTTCTCCTATCTTACCTTGAGAGTTAATCCCCACTTCTGTAATCCACCAGCACATGGGCTAAAGCTAGTCCATTCAGTGTCTGTAGTACAGAGGTGTTCCCTGTGGGCAGAGGCAGCCCTATGGGCCCCCAGCTGAGTAAACACACTGTGAATATGCACACATTTCAAGATGTTCATTTCTCCAGGCAGACTCAGCCGTGTGCTGGGCAGAACCATGGTTGGACTGCAGGCCCCGCACACCCCTTAGCCAGGTTCCCCCCGACAGGTCACGATTTGTACAATCATATGCAGTGGCCTTGTACCTTTACCTGACATTTCACTCCTCCAGTGGGACAGCCATTGTTTACAAATCCTCCAGAGCAGATTATAGTCCCCTTGAGGCCAGAGGCTATCTTAACAGTCAAGCGAGAGCCACTCTACTTGAGATGAAGAATTATCATACCTTTAAACTTTTCCACCTTCCCATCCATAGGACCCTACAAATTATTAGATGAACTCCTCACTACACCCTTTACCGTATCTTACGTATTGTATCGTTCACCCGACAGTCACGGTCATGACTTTCAGGCAATTAAGACTCAGAAAAGCCTTCTCAACAAATGAAACATCATGTGCAGCAATGTTTTCTTTAAATGCTATCGTATAGTCTGATTCTTTGGCAAGCCTTGATAACTGAGGAAAAGTACTGAATTAAGCATTCTTTTACCTGATTAGACTACATAAGTGGACATTTGGTGCATACTGCCCTTGGTGCTCACAATTATTGCTTCAGTCTACACAAGTTGGTGCAGAAAGATCATTACCACAGGTTGTGTTTGGATCCCAAGCCTAATCTCTTAACAAGGAAGGATCTGTTCCCACAAGTGGATGCTTGCTCCTCCTGAAGCTATCTGACATTCTTAAACACCCACAAAACGCATGAGTCAAGTCTGAAAGATTTCTGAGATTAGGATTCCAAAGTATTCTCTGACAGAAGCAGCAGAAAGGTTAGCATTAAGGAAATGATTTACCGTTTTTAACATATAGGTACACGGAAGTCACCTCAAGGGAGGTTGTACAAGGCTTCACCAACAAAACCCAACTGCTTCTCTTTGAGCCATCTTTTCTGGGTGTCTGTGTGACACAGATAAACTTTACCCTAAAAGTGTCCTAATAAACCCCAAGCCAGTAGGGATTTGTAAGCTATTTCTAACGAAGGTAACAAAGACAGGTTTATAACTTATTTAATATAATTTTTAAAACATTGAAACTATAAAGACTATAATCCTACTCATTTTTGTTCCTTTGGACATTAGACTAGTATGCTCGTGGCATCAAGTCACCGATCACTGGTCTCTGAGGGAAAAGAGACCTCACATGGAATACATCTGTCTTCAATACCTTTCCTTTGCCATTTAGTCTGCAATATTTAGCTCACGATAGGGGCAATTATTGTTGGTCTTCAACCAAAGGAAGTTGAAGCCAACATTACTCAAATCTGTGATCTGCACAATCGATTATTACCTAAGTCAAAAGCAGATTAATAGTAAAATGAAAAATTATTTAACCTAGATTTGAGCTCAAAAGTACAAATGTGCATCTCTTAATCACTAATTGTGAGATTAAAAATAAAAGAATTTGTAATATGATTTATTTCCTGACATTTGCATTTTATCAAGGGACAATCCCTTTTTAAAAACATTGGAACACTGGAATGGCTTCACACCGAGGCAATGGCATATATGATACCAGGAACTACTACTGCCAGGGTGGGAATCAGGAGTCCCAGCTCTTTGTTCTGCTTTCAACTCACTGCCCACAGGACTCTGGACACAGCAGTGTATTTCACTTACCATGGCCTCAAGTTTCCTCATCTGCAAGAAAGAGGTAGACCGTTGGACCTCTGCTGTCTCTGTGGTGGCACTTCAATTCCCTGCATTTGGGGCCTTGTGTGAAGGGTAGAGGACTAGCCTCCCCACACTAGCTTCCCTTAAACCACAGAGGTTCCATCTCTGTAGTGAGGAGGGGACTTTACAGACTAAGAGTCTCCTGGCATTTACAGGCAGCGAAAGCAACTGATCATCATGACCATTCTAAACGTGAGGGTTGGAGTCAGGACGGGAACTCAGGCCTGAATCATCGGTTAGTGTTCTTTTTACCATTCCTTCCCTAGAACACTTCCTGAGAATAAGGGCCAATGCTTTGTGAGGCCTCTTCACTCTTTTCTCTCTAGCCAGACTGGATATTTATATTCACTTAGTCTAATTTTGTATCCAGGGTCCAGAAATGTGTTGGCAGTGGATATGTTTCTATAATAGCCAAGATAAAAAGATGCATGGACAACAGCCATGACTTTGGGTAGGGGAGGGGCTGGCATTACTGAAAAAGAAGGTGATCCAATCTCTAAGCACAAAGGATATCCAGCCAATTCTTTCTCCTTAGGTTTTCTCATTCCGCCAGCAGATCAATTATTATTTGATCCTTCATATTTATTCAAAGAATAAAACAGTACAGTAACCTTCTTTTAAAACTAAATAAGTCATGAAAGTAAAAGATACTGGAGCTTCATAAGCCAAAAAATTTTGGACGTCCTATGTCAAGAGCATTTTCTTGGCCCAAGATAGGAACCCATGCATTCATAAACACACCATGAACATCTGGTGTAATACCACATGCGGCTTTATATAAGCAGCAGAGGAGAAAAGCAGATTGGGATGAATGCAACAGAAGTTGGGCAAGGGAGCAAATAGGAAAACGGCAAGTAATCTGAAAGATTTGCCAAAATCACAGAAGAGTTTTAAACCCAGAATGTTTAACCGTCTCCTCAAGCTCATGTTCTGCAAATCTGCCTTGGTATCCACTATAGCAGGCACTTTCAGCCCTACAGAGTAGGATTACACTGGAAATCTCAGGGGACCTCTGGATTTTCTTACTCTGTAAAAACCACAAAACAGCCTCCCTGTAACCTGAGCATAGCCCAAGTGCTAGCTGCATTCAGAGGATAAGGACGAATGTCACTTTTAAAGCAACACAAATAGTAATTCCTTGCCATTGCACAAGGCCCAGAGTGTGAATCTATCCGGCTGTGCCATGCACCTTGTTGGCTGCCTCCCTGAGCAGGATCTTGGCTGCAGCTCAGCAGAAGCAAGGCTGCTATTCTCCAGTGCCATCTGCTCACACAGGATGGATTGCTACTGCTGCCCATGAGAGTCTTCCCTGTCTCTCTCTGTAGTAACTCTGGCAATGCCCTGTTAGAGAACTACAGCAAGGGCTCCAAAAATGTGTGCTGCTCAGCAACCTCCTGAAGGGAAATGGGAACAGGGAGGGAGCTGATGCGGACGCTCTTCTGACAGGACTGCCTCAGCTCTCAGCAAAGTCAAGCAGTCCACTGAGCAGGCCAACATGCAATCGTCCTTCAACAGCTAGCAAGCACAACGATACCAGTGGCAACAGTAATGAAACACTTAGGAAGTACCCGACCGGGGGTTGTCAAATTAAGGTCATGACCACTATTTTGGTTGTTTAAAATAAAAAGTGTTTGGCACACAAAAAAGAGAAAATATTATAAATTCTTAAAATGTGTTTCACTTAACTGCAGGGTTAGGCTAATTCCTACCGTGAAGCACATTAAAAATAAATATCCATAAAAATTTTTAAAAGAAAAAATAAATAAGCAAATATTGGGCCAAGTCTTTTTATAATCCCTTGTACGTATTATCTCAATTAATTCTTTCAACAACCATATGAAGTAGTACCATTATTATTCTTGGTTTGTGGTTGAAGAAATAGAAAGTGAGTAACTTGCCTGGCTGGCTTCCCAGGCAATGTGGTTCCAAAGCCTGAAAGCTTAACACGTGTCCTACAGCAAGTGGCTCCCTAGACCCTGTGTCCAAAGCCTTCCCTCACTTCCTCAAGCAATTTCTCTCACACCATAATTCTTTGTTCAACCATCTGTCCCTGTCCCCTTGTGAACGAGAACATCTCAAGGACAGGTCTTGTTGTGCTGAGTGACTTAAACAAAGGATCAGGGAGCAAAGGATCCCATAAGTACAAAATTTTAAATTAAGTGAGTAAATGAAGAATGGAAAAAGAAAAAAGAAGGCAAATTGTAGCCAAGAAAAAAAAAAATAATAATCCCTGACACTCGAGGGTCTGTCTTTGCCAAAGGGAAATTCAGTCTCTGAATTTAAGAAAGAAAATTAAGAAAACTCAGTCTCTGAATTAAGAAAACAAGTTCCTTGCATTCTTAGAGAGACTTGGGGGAAAATAAACTTCACCTAAAAATTTAATCAGGTTGAAAAAAAAACAACTAGAGTGTCAAAACATCTGCCTATGCTTTGTTCCGGGCCTTCATTCAGGAAAACAATTTATTGAGTTTTGGATCAATAAAGGTAAGGCTAGGGTTTATTTGGGGGGTTGAGGGTGAAGAGGGAAACATTCTGGATTAGAAAGCCAAATCCTTCTGGTATTGGAGGACTGAAAGCTGAGAGACAGAAAAAGAACAGAATCTCCAGAAGGGCAAGAAATCAATGAGCTGACCTAAGCCAGAGAGGGGCAGGCAGTGGCTGAAGGGGTGTGTGGGGAATGGCTGATAGGTTTTTAGGATACTGGTGTCTAACTGGCCATGTCAAGTCCCTTGCACCAGACTTTAATCTCCATCACTCCAAACCTTAATACAACCACCTTACCTAAGTAGTGTTTTTTTTTTTCTTTTGAGACGGGGTCTCACTTTGTTACCCAGACTGGAGGGTAGTGGCGCGATTATGCCTCACTGCATCCTGGACTTCCCAGGTTCAGGGGATCCTGCCACCCTCAGTCTCCTAAGTAGCTGGGACTGTAGGCGTGTGTCACCACGCCTGGCTAATTTTTTTTGTATTGTGTAGAGATGAGGTTCTACCATGCTGCCCAGGCTGATCTCGAACTCCTGAGCACAAGCGATCTGCCCACCTTGGCCTCCCACAGTACTGGGATTACAGGTATGAGTAGTGCTTTGGGAGAAGGAAAGAAGGGTCGGGTCCAACATGGGATGAAGTCATACAGAAAGGGCAGCCTTTCCAAGGAAAGACTGAAACGCAGAAGTGAAAAATTACAGAAGCATGCAATCTGAGGAACAGGTGACCAAGGAGAATACCCAGTACTAGAGATGTGGTGTGGAGTGCTGTGAAGCCACTGAGTAAAGGATGAGGGCCCAAGTCTTTCTAATTTGGTAGATAAAGCTGGAGGACAGGGACAGCTGATCTCCTGTTAAGTGAGAAAGTTATATGTTAACTCTGTGCTGTAAGCCAGGTGCCACAGACTGTTAACCAGGGTCACTAATATCCTCCACCATGAGAACACATCTACTCCCATATGGTGTAGCCACTACCACGCCACACACCATAATGATTCAGTACTGACAACCAAGATTTGTGGTTCTAAAATCTCTTGCTAGGCCGGGCGTGGTGACTCAGGCCTGTAATCCCAGCACTTTGGGAGGCCAAGACAGGTGGATCACTTGAGGTCAGGCGTTCGAGACCAGCCTGGCCAACATGGTGAAACCCCGTCTCTACTAAAAATGCAAAAACTTAGCCAGGCATGGTGGCACATGCCTGCAATCCCAACTACCTGAGAGGCTGAGACAGGAGAATCGCTTGAACTCAGAAGGTGGAGGTTGCAGTGAGCACAGATCATACCATTGCACCGCAGCCTGGGCAACAGAGTGAGAGCTCATATTTAAAAAAAAAAAAAAAAAAAAAAAAAAAGCTCTTGCTGGCCAAGATGGCCCAGAAGTAGAAATAGTAACGAGGAAAAGAAGAAAGCATTGGATTTCGTCTTGCAACTCTGGAAGTTTTACTCTACTAATTAATCTAAAAACGAGCTGATAAAATTACCCAATAGGAAACCTCAAACTCTGCCAGATTTTGCTTTCTGGGTAGGACCATCTATTCCCACAGTTGTCTCTATTCCAATATGAGTTCCTGGATATCTGAGGGTGTTTCCATCATAAATCAAACTGCCTGCAGTGCATCAGGCCCTTGATTTCCATCAGTAAGTTTATTCTATACCCAAGTCTCTGCATCTTATTTGATTCCATATTGCTATTCCAAATAACACATGCATGAAATTGAATGCTCCACCAGATATACTAATTTTAGAGTCACTTTAAAATTGTCACACTTTCTCCACCACCAAATAAAAGGAGGAAAACAAAGCAGGCATATATAATTCAGCAGCTGCCACAGCTGCTCTCTAAAAACTGGTACAAAGAAGGTGACATATTTGAGACAAGAATATCCCCTCCCTTTTTTCTTTTCATTTAACACTAAACCAGAAGATACCTGCAGTCTTTAAAGATGATCAAATTGGTGCAGTAGAGCTACTTCACCAGGGAAGTAATGTCTGGCATCAGTCAACAAACAAAAGTTATGTTTTAAAAAGCGTAAAGTTTACGTTTTAAACACATTCCACTTCCCAAATACATATATACACACACACATTATATAACATTATATGTAACATACATATGTATATATATTTGGGAAGTGGAATGAGTTTAAAATATATATATAATTATATATATTATATAGTTGAGACTCCATCTCAACTATACTATATACAATATATAATAATGTATTTTTTATATATATGTATATAGTTGAGATGGAGTCTCTCTCTGTTGCTCAGGCTGGAGTGCAGTGGCACGATCTTGGCTCACTTTAACCTCTGCACCCGGGTTCAAGCAATTCTCATGTCTCAGTCTACCGAGTAGCTGGGATTATAGGCATGTGCCACCATGCTAATTTTTTATTTTTAGTAGAGATAGGGTTTCACCACGTTGGCCAGGCTGGTCTTAAACTCCTGACCTCAAGTGATCCACCCACTTCAGCCTCCCAAAGTGCTGGGATTAGAGGCAGAAGCCACCATGCCCGGCCCTAAGTATATAATTAGATTCCACTTCTTTGTAACTTAAAGACATGACAATCTTCAGATAAATTTAAACCTAATAAAATCCAATGATAGCTGCTATGGTGATTATCAGTCTGTTCAGCCCTATATATTTTATGCAAAGCATCAACAACATTCGTTTTACCTGATCTTTTAAGAGCAACTACTGGCTGGGTGTGGTGATCACGCCTGTAATCCCATCACTTTGGGAGGCAGAGGCAGGCAGATCAGGAGGTCAAGAGTTTGAGACCAGCCTGGCCATTTAGTGAAACCCTGTCTACTGAAAAAACAAAATTAGCTTGGCATGATGGTGGGCGCCTGTAGTCCCAGCTACTAGGGAGGCTGAGGCGGGAGAATCACTTGACCAGGGAGGTGGAGGCTGCAGTGCGGAGATTGTGCCACTGCACTCCAGCCTAGGCAGCAGAGGGAGACTCCGTCTCAAAAAACAATAATAATAATTTAAAAATAAATAAAATAAAAATAAAAAAGCAACTATTTCCAAAATACGGAATAAGTCTATAACCAAAAAAAAAAAAAAAAAAAAGGCCTATAATTACACCTGTAATCCCAGCACTTTGGGAGGTTGAGGCAAGCAGACTGCTTGAGTCCAGGACTTCCAGGCCAGCCTGGGCAATACGGTGAGACCCTATCTGTACAAAACAAAAACAAAAATAAACCAAGCATGGTAGCATGTGCCTGTAGTCCCAGCTACTCAGGAGGCTGAAGTTGGAGGATCTCTTGAGCAAAAGGTGGAGGCAGCAGTAAGCCATGATAGTGCCACTGCACTCCAGCCTGGATGCGAAAGCAAGACCTTGACTCAAAAAAAAAAAGGAAGAAGAAGAAAAGACAGACCAATAATTAGAACAGCAATGACACCCTAACAAGGAAGATGCCTAGCCTGAAACCCTTAACAGAGGGCTGCTCTGCCTTGCATAACACTTGAACTATCAAGAACGAAGCTTTAAATAGTTGATTCTGCAAACTTTTTTGGCCTTTCACTAGTCACTAACGATGTGACAGATTTCCAAGATATAACTAAAGGCAAGAAACAGAACCAGTATTACAGGAAGATCCTATCATCATAATTTAACTTCTAGAAACACCACAGTGAGTTCCTGGCTCCCGTCACTTAGAACATCTCGCGCCGACTAACAGCAGTTCCAGCTAGAGCTCAGCCACCATCTGTGGCTGTCTTTCACAATCTCAGCCATAAAGGAAAAGCAATGTTTCAAACGTGCTGTTTGGTTTGGCTAGGCTCCTCTACGCATAAGCTAAGTGCACCTATTTTTCATTTTCTGGGATCTGAGCTCCAGCAGTGTTTGAAACATGACATTCAAAGCACCATTTAACAGAAGACAAGAAAGAATGACATCCTCTAATACCTTAAAACTGATCTTAATTATGAGATTTGGATTGGGACTCTGAGACAACCTAACAGAAAATGTCCTGGGGCTGGGGGGCAGAGGGGTGGCAGGACTTTCCATGAGGCACTAAAATTCATGTCCTCTACAAAACTAACCCTAGAGTAATCGCTACTAACAACAAATACCAATACACTGGCCTCACACCACCTAGGGTGAGGGAGTGAGGGACTGTGAGCAAAGAATTGAAGAGGGGCTGCACGTACACATAAAACCGGCCAACCAATGACCAAGAAAAAATAATACTTTAACGTAATACTTTTAAACATGCCCAAAAAATCCATGATAAAAAAAAACTACGGAAAGCTTAAATGCAAATAGGATCCGACCCTACTTCACCCTCATCCTGACCAGGCCAGATCTGGAATTTATTTGAATTTTTGGTATGTTGTTCATTTTATCACATTAAACTATTATTTATCTTGATTACTGAGTGTTTTCGGTGCCCCCTTAAACTTTTCACTGGAAGAGAGTGCCTCAGCTTCACTCCCCTCGCCCTGCCCAGTATGCAAAGAATCTGTGTGATACTAGAAAACCCTGTGCGCTAACTCCACCATTACTCTCATTTACAAATGAGTAAACCCAAAACACTGGCTACTCTGCCCAAGGTCACAGAGCTAGCGTGGTCAAATCAGGATCTAAATCCAGAGCCTACACTCTTAAACACAACCACACTACCTCTCTGAGCTTTGCATCACCACGTCATTTGGTATAAATCAATACAGTTTTGGATTTTAGAAAATCCAGATATGTGGAAACAATCCAAACGAACTATAATTAAAGATAATTTGGGGAAATTCAGTCATGAGTTGTTCACTGCTGAACAATATCCTGCAATACTTAGGCTAAGTTTTTCTTTTTTCTTTTTTCTTTTTTTTTTTGAGACAGAGTCTCACTCTGCCAACCAGGCTGGGGTACAGTGGTACAATCATAGCTCACTGTATCCTTGAACTCCTGGGTTCAAGCAATCCTCACATCTCATCCACCCTAGTAGCTGGGACTACAGGGGTACACCACCACAGCCAGCTAATTGTTTTTATTTTTGTAGACACAGGGTCTTGCTACGTTGCCCAGGCTGGTCTCAGAAGTCCTGGCCTCAAGTGGTCCTCCCACCTCAGCCTGCCAAAGAGCTGGGATTACAGCCGTGGGCCACTACACCTGGCCTAGGCTAAGTGTTATTTCCACCATGTTCCCAGCATTTTTGTCCTGCCATTGATTTTAGATAGCCATCTTATTCTTCAGCATAAGCCAAGGGAGAAAATCTCTGGCCAGACTCAAAGAGACAGGACTACAGATTTGAGTCCTGGAGTAGGTTGGTAGGTTCTGAGACAGCCCTGGTATGCACCCTCAAATACAGTAGGTAGGCTTTTGAGGCTGAGCTAGAGTGTGGCCTGCAGGACAGTGTTCAGAAGTACTTTCCAAATAATGTGTTTATTGAGAAAGAGAATAGAATATGGAGAGCAGGCTGGGTGTGGTGGCTCGAGTGTGGTGGCTGGTGCCTATAATCTCAGCACTTTGGGAGCCTAAGGAGGAGGGATCACCTGAGGCCAGGAGTTCAAGACCCACCTAGATAACATAACACCGACCCTCATCTTTACAAAAACAAACAAAAAGAATATACAGGGCCAGGCACAGTGACTCACACTTGTAATCCCAGCACTTTGGGAGGCCGAGGCGGGTGAATCACCTGAAGTCAGGAGTTCAAGACCAGACTGATCAACATGGTAAAACCTCATCTCTACTAAAAACACAAAATTAGCTGGGCATGGTGGCACACGCTTGTAAGCCCAGCTACTTGGGAGGCTGAGGCAGGAGAATAGCTTGAACCTGGGAGGTGGAGGTTGCAGTAAGCTGAGATCGCACCATCGCACTCCAGCCTGGGCAACAAGAGCAAAACTGTCTCAAAAAAAAAAAAAAATGCAGAGTAACCTGCTAAAGCTACTACAGTGGTTCTACCACACTTAACCAGTTGTTAGTAGTGGCCACTGCAGTTTAAAAGGGTCATGGTGAAAGGCTGAAAAAGAATTAGAAATGATATGGGAAGAATGGTAGAGAGAACTGGAGCTATTTTCCTTGGGGAAAAAAAGACAACTTAAGTCAGAGAAGTGCTGCCTAGCAACTATTTTCAATTATCTGAAGAGCTAGTGGATTTAATTTATGTGACAACAAAAGACTGAAGTTGGACAAATGGATGACAGTTTATGGATGACAGTTTCAAGGAGCTGGCTTTTATCTCAGTATAAGGGAAAAAAAATCTTCCAACAATTAGACCTGTCCAGCAATGAAAGAGCCTGTTTCCAGAGAAGGCGAGTTAGCTGTCAGCTGCTATAGAAGGGATCCAGCACAGAATGGCCACTTGGACAGAATGACTTAAAATCCCTTCCAATTCTAAGACATTAAGAAATGGAACAAATCATTAAAATTAACACATTCATTGTTATGCATAGTGTTTAGTCTCTAAGAACCCTAGAAAACCAAAACAGAACTCTGAGCTCCACGGAAAGGAGATCTTCCATTTTTTTCATGCTCCAAGCTAGATCCTTGATTTTGTTTTCTAAACTAAGCCACTAAAGTAACACAAGTAAAAAAAACAAACAAACAAACAAAAAAACTATTTCCCTTTTGGAAAAACTAAATTATATCCTGAGACAGTATTTACAGTTACCATTTAAGAAAACTGGGAAACTGTACTCATACATGCAATCAATATTTTATAGCTTTCTTGTAAACTACATTGGCTGTTCTACCACAGTCATGCAGAAGAAAAAATACAGAAGAAGCTGAGTTCAAAAAACAAAGCAGACCAGGAGTTGAATCAGATATATCAGCAGCCCAGCACATTAAAAGACCCTGAAAAAAAATCCATCCGATTAGACCGACAGGAAAACTTAGAAAACTGCCCCTCTTAACGATGACATAATTTGTTTCTGTTTTTGTTTTTTGAGACAGAGTCTTGCTCTGTCACCCAGGCTGGAGTGCAGTGGTCTGATCTTGGCTCACTACAACTTCCGGTTTCAGGTTCAAGTGATTTTCCTGCCTCAGCCCCCTGAGTAGCTGAGACTATAGGCGCAAGCCACCACACCTAAATAATTTTTGTATTCTTAGTAGAGACAGGGTTTCGCCATGTTGGCCAGGCTGGTCTCGAACTCCTGACCTCAAGTGATCTGCCCGCCTGGGCCTCCCAAAGTGCTAGGATTACAGGAGTGAGCCACCACACTGGCCAAGATGACACAATTTGTAAGAAGCAAGTATGGCCAGCCCCAGTGGCTCACACCTGTAATCCCAACACTGTGAGAGGCCAAGGTAGGAGAACTGCTTGAGTCCAGGAGTTCAAGACCAGCCTGGGCAACACAGTGAGACCCCGTCTTCAAAAGAACTTTAAAATTGGTGGTGTGGTGTTGAGCACCTGTAGTTCTGGCTACACAGGAGGCTGAGGTGGGAGGATTGCTGGAGTCTGGGAGGTTGAAGCTGCAGTGAGCCTTGATCACACCACTGTACTCCTTCAGCCTGGGAGATAAAGCAAGACTGTTTCAAAAAAATTTTAAAAAGCAATTATGGATTCAAGGAGTCTTCCAAATGAGGAACACATATAACTTGAATGCAAATATTTTTGTTTGGACAAGACTGAACACAAGAGAAGTACAAAGGAAAACAAGGACAGCACAACTAATGGGGGTTTACAAACAGTGAGCAAGTGTAGCCTCTGCTGGGTAGTACACACACACACACACACACACACACACACACACGTACACGCACATGCACACAGCTTAAATCCCACTGGATTGTGCTAGTGCTTCCATTCAAAGCTCCACATTCACTAAGGAAGATTATAAATGAAATCAAAGCATTAGGACTCCAGAAAAGAAGGGAACAAACAATAGAGAAAAGTCCCCTACTTGCTGGGCATTTCACACAGACGACCCCATCTGACCCTCAGGAATCACGTTTAATTAACTTCCTCCCAGTAAAAGGTGGAGCCAGAGTTACGCCTGCCTCTAAAGTCCACCTATATTTTCTCTACTTATTTTCTCTACTTATTTTCATATAGCTAACTCCCTGTTCCTCCCATTTGCTGTGCCAAAGGCCACCAGATACCTCCACCTGAAACTTCTCACAGGTATGTTAAGCTCATTATCCTCTTCACGCCTGGACTGCCGTCCTTGTGTTAAATGGGACCACCTTCCCAGCACAGTCATTCAAGTTCACCCCTTCAAAAGGCAGCACTTGGCTCTGCCCCACCCACCATTCTCCTACAGTCCTATCAGACACTGCCATCACTACCCCCACTCCTCTCACATCCCCTTTTATCCATTACTGTTACCCTAGACCCCATCTAAACTGTTGTGGCACCATCTTAGCTGTGCTTCAGTTTCCCCCCACTACAATCCACTTCACACTCTGCTACAAAAAACAGCCACCAAAAGGAGTTTGAGGAAGGCATTTATCGCCCACAAGCTACTATGAACTCAATCTGGAATTACATGTAAGCCCCAAGGGGCATTTCCAGCTTCTTGTCTATAATTCCTCCAAATCTAGGTTTCAATGGAGGTTCCTTTTTTTTTTTTTTTTTTTCCAGACATGGGATCTCCCTGTGTTGCCTAGACTGGAATGCAGTGGCTATTCACAGGCAGGATGATCATGCACTACAGCCTTGAACTCCTGAGCTCAAGTGATCCTCCTGCCTCAGCCTCCCAAGTAGCTGGGACTACAGGTGTGGTGTGTGTCATCTCACCTCACAAAGTTGCCTTAATTTTAACTGTCTCCTCACAGACATGATCCTTACATCAAAAATACCCTGCTTTCACATGTGTCCACCTACTACTACCTTGCCCATCCTTCAAGGCTCAGTTCTAATGCCATCTTTCCCAAAGCCCTCTAACTCTTTTCTCCAGAGGTGTAGCAAACAACTATTAAGCACTGTATGTTAGACACTAGAGATTTTTTAAATGAACTTAATAAAAGTTCATACAGCCGGGCGCGGTGGCTCAAGCCTGTAATCCCAGCACTTTGGGAGGCCGAGACGGGCGGATCACGAGGTCAGGAGATCGAGACCATCCTGGCTAACACGGTGAAACCCCGTCTCTACTAAAAAATACAAAAAACTAGCCGGGCGACGTGGCGGGCGCCTGTAGTCCCAGCTACTCGGGAGGCTGAGGCAGGAGAATGGCGTAAACCCCGGGAGGCAGAGCTTGCAGTGAGCTGAGATCTGGCCACTGCACTCCAGCCCGGGCGAAGAGCGAGACTCCATCTCCCTCAAAAAGAAAAGAAAAAAAACAACACAACAAAAAAGCCTTGCGACTACACAGTACACTCTTCCCTCTACTGTAAAAAGTGTTTTCATTCCTATTTTATAGCACTCAATATAATTTGCTTTATAAAATAATTAATTAGGTGTATTTTTATCTTGCAAATTGTTGAAGGCAGAGACCATTTCTTACTCTGATTAACAAAATGCTTTTGGAATAGACTGATTTTACAAGTGCTTAATACATTTAAAGTCTACCCATTTGTCTGCCAATACTGACAGCCTCTTAACTATTCTCCCTAGTTTCACAGTAGAACTTTCAACCCCAGTTTCCAAATAGCCTGAGTGATCCATTCAAAATGTGAGTCAGATGTCAGTCCCATGTTTAAAAACAATGGCTACACTGTGGATTAGGCAATGGTGTCTTAGCTATGACACCAAAAGCATAATCAACAAAAGAAAAAATAGATCAACTGGACTTTATCAAAATCAAAAACTTGTGCTTTCAAGGGAGCCATCAAGAAAGTGAAACAGGATAAGAGAAAATATTTGTAAATCATATATCTGATAAGTGACTTATATCCAGAATATATAAAGAATTCAACAAGGAGACAAATGAGCCAATTAAAATGGGCAAAGGATTTGAATGGAATTTCTCCAAAGAAGATATGCAAATGGTCAGTAAGCATATGAAAAGAGGTTCAGCATTGTTAGTCCTCAGAGAAATACAAATCAAAACTACAATGAAATACCACTTTACACTCAATAGGGTAGTTAAAATGAAAGCGAGAAAGGGAGGGAGGGAGGGAAGGAGGGAGGGGTGGTTAAAGCAAACAAAGTATGACCTGAGAAGGACTCCATACTTCTGTATTTGAGTCCTTGTGAGAACGCCTTTGCAAAATTATAACTGAGGAAATCATGACAGTAAAAGAAATCAGACCTAACCAACTCCATCTTGCTTCTAACCTTTAAGCTGCCCTTGTTCATTCCTGGGTGTAGGCCAAACTAACTTTGGGAAGGAATTCAGTACATGGGTTTGACTCTGAAACAAAATTGATTAACAGCCCTTTCCCGAAAAGACCCCCTTCTTGCCTGGGGACTAACAAATTAGTCTGCCTTTGCAAGACTAACAAATTAGCTACAAGATTAGAAATTACAGTTTAGGGGTCATGTAGCCTCTGGCTCCAAGAGTCCAAACTTCTCCAAATTGCTCCTGGGGATAACATCGTTCTGTAAAATCTAAGATCAGTTCTTGAGATATTTTGGAGATCCTGCACTCAGTGGATCAGCTGACATCACCCAGACCCATAATCTGGCTCAACAAGTTCTGCTATCCCACCCAGGAACAGAAGACAGCAACAAAACCTCACTTCGACTCCCTATGATTCCATCTCCAACCGACTAATCAGCACTTCCCACTTCCCAAGCCCCACCCACCAAATTATCTTTAAAAACTCTGATCCTTGAATGCTCACGGAGACTGATTTGAGTAATAAAAAAACTCCGGTCTCCCGTACAGTCAGCTCTGCGTGAATTACTCTTTCTCCACTGCAATTCCTGTCTTGATAAATCAGCTCTGTCTAGGCAGCAGACAAGGTGACCCCATTGGGAGGTTACACTTGCGGACAAACTGCAACCTGGCTTAGGTAGATAAGACTAAAAACCTAATTTAGGAGTATGCACCTGTAACAATAGCTGAGTCTTGGCCAATCCCAGTGACCACACTTCAATCACTCATACACTGCTGAGTGTTCTGTGTTCAAATAAGGCAAACACCAAGCTGTAACCAATCCAGCCATTCTGTACCTCATTTCCGATTTCTGTAGTCATTTCTCTTTTTTTGTCTGTAAATCTTCTTCCACCATGTGGCTGTGCTGGAGTCTCTATGAATCTGCTGTGATTCTGAGGGCTGGCTGATTCGTGACTCATTCATTGCTCAATTAAACTTGGCTGAAGTTTTTGTTTTATCAGAAGGTAAAAGTTGACAATGATGAGAAGAAACTGGAACCTTCATTCATTGCCGGTGAGAAGGTAAAATGATGCAGCTGCTTTGGATAACAGTTTGGCACTTCCACAAACTATTACACATAGAGTTACCAGATGAACCCGTATTCTATTCTTAGATATATACCCAAGAGAAACGAACACTTACCTCCACACAAAAACTTACATACAAACGTCCCATAGCAGGAAACAACCCAAGTGTCCATTAACGAATGAACGGATAAACAAAATGTGGTATACCCATTCAATAAAGTATGACAATAAAAGTGAATAAAGTACTGATACATACTACAATACAGACACACCTTGAAAACATGCTAAGCAGCCAGACACAAAAAGTCACATATATTAACATACAACTATCCAGAATAGGCAAATCCATACAAACAGAACTAGAGTAGTAATTGCCTCGGGCTGGGGCAAGGGGGAAATGGGGAGTGACTGCTAATGGGTATATGGTTTCTTTCTGGGGAAATGAAAATGTTGTGAAATTAGATAGTGGTGATGGTTTTACAACTCTGTAAAATACAGAAAAACCTCTGATTTGTACACCTATTTTTTTTTTTTTAGTAGAGTTGGGGTTTCACCATTTTGGCCAGGATGGTCTCAACCTCCTGATCTCATGATCCGCCCACCTCGGCCTCCCAAAGTGCTGGGATTACAGGAGTGAGCCACTATACTCGGCCCTGATTTGTACACTTTTAAAGAATAAATTTTACTGTATGCAAATGTTACATTCAGTATAGCTGTTACATATAAAAAAACAAATAAAAGTAACAACCTAAAAACCTTCCATGGATTCTCATCCAGTTACAATGAAGCCCAAACTCCTGGCCATGCCTCAAGGCCCTATACCTACCTTTCCAGTCTCCACTTCTACCATCTCCTCCCCACCTACAATGCTCGAAACACCAGCCTCCTCCCTGCTCCTCTCCACTTATTGTGTTCACTCCTATATTAGGCTCTTTCCACATACTGTTTCCGCCGCCTCAAATCTTTTTGTTTAAGACAGTTCTCACTCTATTGCCCAGGCTAGAGTGCGGTGGTGTGACCATAGCTCACTGCAGCCTCCACCTCCTAGGCACAAGTGATCCACCTCAGCCTCCCAGTAGCTGGGACTACAGTACAGGTCTGCACCACCACATCCAGCTAACTTTATTTTTATTTTCCATAGAGACGGGGTCTCACTCTGTTACCCAGGCTGGTCTCAAACTCCTAGCCTCAAGCGATCCTTCTGCCTCAGCCTCTCAAAGTGCTGGGATTACAGGTGTGAACCACTGTGCCCCGCCTGCTACCAAATCTTCACATGCCTGACTCCTACCTTTATTCAGAGCTCAGCTTAAATATTACCTCCTCAAAGAGGCCTCTAACTTCACAATCACAA
>NW_016806642.1:4242522-4280469 GCF_001698545.2 Rhinopithecus bieti
GTGAGACAAACAAAGTCAAGGTGCCAACCTCGGAAGCAGTCAACAGCCTTATAGACACCAAAGGCTGCCAGCCACCTTCATATTGGAAATCCCAGCCCTCCAGAACTGTGAGAAATCACATTTCTGTTGTTTATAAATTACTTGATCTCAGGTATTTTGTTATAGCCACACAAACAGACTAAGACACACTGTCCCACATGGCATTTATAAGACGAAGTATTTCACTAGTTTCTAGAGTACTCAGATGTCAGCACGACATAATGGGAAGAAGTTTAATCCTAACTATGGAACCCCAGGTTTGAATGCTAGTTTCTCTTTAACTAGCTGTTTGACCTAGGACAAGTTACTCAACCTTTCTGAGGCCACATACTTGTTTGTACGTAAATGATATAACAACTTCTCTGGAGGTTTGTGTGTGGAAAGCTGTTTGACTTAGGGCAAGTCACTCAACTCTTTTTTTTTGAGACAGTCTCGCTCTGTTGCCCAGGCTGGAGTGCAATGGCATGATCTTGGCTCACTGCAACCTCCGCCTCCTGGGTTCAAGCGATTCTTGTGCCTCAGCCTCTCGAGTAGCAGGGACTACAGGTGCACACCACCATGCCCAGCTAATTTTTGTATTTTTAGTAGAGATGGGGTTTCACCCTATTGGCTAGGCTGGTCTCGAATTCCTGACCTCGTGATACGCCCGTCTCGGCCTCCCAAAGTGCTGGGATTACAGGCGTGAGCCACCACGCTCGGTCAACTTTTGTTTTCTTTTTGAGACAGGGTTTCGCTCTGTTGCCCAGACTGGGGTCCAGTGGCTCAAACACAGCTCACTGTAGCCTCACTATAGACTCACTGTAGCCTTCTGAGCTCAGGCAATCCTCCCACCTCAGTCTCCCAAGTAGCTGGGACTACAGGCATGCACCACCACACTGGCTAACTTTGGTTATTTTTTGTAGAGACAGGCTTTTGCCATGTTGCCCAGGCTGGTCTCGAACTCCTGGGCTCAAGTGATCCATCCGCCTCGGCCTCCCAAAGTGCTGGGATTACAGGCATGAGCCGCTGCACCTGACCAAGTTAGTTACTCAACCTTTCTGAGGCCATGTACTTATTTGTAAAGCAAATGATACACAAAAACTGCTCTGGAGATCTGTGTGGGAATTAGAGATAATATGCATTCATTAGTCAGTCCAGGGCCTGGCAGTTGCTTTGCCCACTGCAAATGTTGCTTATGACCAAGTCACAAAAATTATAAAATGCCAGGGTCACAGGTTACTGCTGCCCAGACAAAAGGTGCTGAAGATCAGAAAATAGTTGATTTCTAGCTTCTTGGAAGCTAGATGAGAAACAAGAATGACTCTGCATTATTTCAGTATTATCCGTCTGGCTAAGTAAGGGATGCCTGCTGCTGGATCTGTTGTTTAACTAGTACAAAAACTCTCAGAACTTGAGACTGTTAAAATATAACATCAACCATTTAAATTCAACTACATGAAGCTGTACAAACAAGACCTTTTGTACTATGTCTCAAAGGTCAACCTGAGAGCTTAAACATCAAGTGGAGGGAGTAAAATACACAGAGTAATCCAAAAGCCTCTATTATCTACTCATGCTTTTTGAAAAAAATTTGGTTTGGGCCGGGTACGTTGGCTCACACCTGTAATCCCAGCACTCTGGGAGGCCGAGGTAGACGGATCACCTGAGGTCAGGAGTTCAAGAGCAGCCTGGTGAACATGGTGAAACCACGTCTCTACTAAAAATGCAAAAAAAAAAAACTTAGCAGGTCATGATGACGGGACCCTGTAGTCCCAGCTACTCAGAAGACTGAGGCACGATAATCACTTGAACCCAGGAGGCGGAGATTGCAGTGAGCCAAGATCACACCACTGTACTTCAGCCTGGGCAACAGAGTGAGGCTCCATCTCAAAGAAAAAAGAAAAAATCTAGTTTGCTAAAGGAAAATACATGGTTGAGATGTCTGATCCATTGTCCATTGTGAAAGTACATCATCTAAAAAATTTACAAAATTTCCAAGTCCTTAAACCTCACAATATGTACCAACACAGATTGTTAAAGAGCAGACTAGCATAATCTAATACCATTTGACAATTTACTTGGTAGATTTTGAAGGGAACAGGTAATTCAACATGCCCTTCAGAATGGGTGAATTTACAGTTAACAGTTTGAAGCCCAATTTCTAAGTTTTAGGATTGTTTGCCATCCTTCAGTTCCAGAAGTTAAAAGCTGAAGTTTAAATGCATATCCTATGATGCCACTATGTTTATGTATATCTTAAAGGCAAACACAAGTAATGAGGGCTGGAAAGGTGATATGGGGCAGGCACGATAGCCCTTTCCTTTGACAACACCATTAGAGATGGATGCGGACTAACATGATAATAGAAAAAGTAAGGCCAAGCCATATGCAAGGACCTCTTGTGGACCATAAACTCCTCCAGAAGAGGAGTTTCAGATACGCTATGACAATGACCACGCCATCTTTTTGTAGCTGTACTCATTTGTCAAAACTCAACTTGGGAATCGCCTCCCCTAAAAAGCCTTCCCAAATCTCACCTCCTCCTAAATGCTGGGTTAGCTGCCTCTTCTGTAAGCATGCACATCTTGCAGCCTCAATTAATTTTTATTTTTCTCAGAGACAGGGTCTTGCTCTGTTGCGCAGGCTGGAGTGCAGTGGCATGATCACAGATCACTTCAACCTCAGCCTCTTGGGCTCAAGTGATCCTCCTGCCTCAACGTCCTGAGTAGCTGAGACTACGGGTGCGCACAATCACACCCAGCTAATTTTCTTACACTATTTTTAGTAAAGATGAGGTCTTGCTATGTTATCCAAGCTGGTCTTGGACACTTGCTTGGTCTTTAGTAATCCTCCAGCCTCAGCCTCCCAAAGCGCTAGGATTACAGACGTGAACCACCACACCCGGCCCATCTGGGTTATTTTCTTCTTGTTTGCCTGCCTGTCTGACTGCCTGCCTCCACCAAAAAACAGCAGCTCCTTCAGGGAACAGACCTTGTTTCACCTCTTTGCATCCCACAAGCCAAGATTGCCTGGCACTCAAACATTTGTTGAAAGACACATTTACCAGGACATTCAGTGCAGCACACTCTGTATATCGAATGACTATAAATAACCTAAATTCCAATCAACAGGGGACTGATGAAATTGTGGTTCCAGGACTCCTGTGAGTCCATGAGACCTTTTCAGGGGTCCATGAGTTCCCCTTTAATTACATGTGTATAAAGCCGGATGTTCTTCAAATACTTTAACCAAAACAGCATAGCACCAAAGACCAAATGAAGAACCAGATATGAGAATAAAGTTTTATTATATTAGGCCAGAAAGATTTGCAAATGTAGGCCGGGCGCGGTGGCTCAAGCCTGTAATCCCAGCACTTTGGGAGGCAGAGACGGGCGGATCACGAGGTCAGGAGATCAAGACCATCCTGGCTAACACGGTGAAACCCCGTCCGGGAGAGGTGGCGGGCGCCTGTAGTTCCAGCTACTCGGGAGGCTGAGGTAGGAGAATGGCGTAAACCCGGGAGGCGGAGCTTGCAGTGGAGCTGAGATCTGCCACTGCACTCCACCGGGCGACAGGGCGAGACTCCGTCTCAAAAAAAAAAAAAAAAAAAAATGCCAAATGGCAAAACAACACACTCTTTTCATTAGATTTCATTTGTGGAAAATAGTTAATTTTCATAGAAATCTGTTAACATACAGTGGATTTATTATTGTTTTGATGAATTAATATTTTAAATTTTCTCAATTTTCTTTTTTTTTTTTTTTTTTTTTTTTTTTTTTTGAGACACAGTCTCGCCCTGTGGTCCAGGCTGGAATGCAGTGGCGCTATCTAGACTCACTGCAACCTCTGCCTCTTGGGTTCAGGTAATTCTCCCTCCTCAGCCTCCAGAGCAGCTGAGATTACAAGTGCGTGCCACCACATCCGGCTAATTTTTGTATTTTTAGTAGAGACAGGGTTTTACCATGTTGGTCAGCTGGTCTCAAACTCCTGACTTCGTGATCCACCCGCCTCAGCCTCCCAAAGTGCGGGGATTACAGGCATGAGCCCCTGCAGCCAGCAAATTTTCTCAATTTTAATTTCAAATACATTTAACATCTATATGTATAACCCACATAAACAAAGCTTCTTTGGTTCTCAATATTCAAATGTGTGTTCAAACTATGATATATCTGTACAATAAAAGAATGCAGATATCTTTTTAAAAGAATAAAGTAAACTGATACATGCTGATGGAAACCAATATCTAAGCTATACTGCTAAGTTTTTCTTAAGTGTAATACAAAGAACGAATGTGTACATTAAAAAAAAGAGATACTACTATAATATGCTATAGATATGACACATAAATGCTATAGATATATGACAAAATCTTTGGATAAACATCCAAAAAAAGTTAAAAGCAGATGCCCCTGTGGAGAGAAACTGGGGAACCAAGAGTCAGGGACGGGTGTGAAACTTTCCATTCTATTCCTAGCATACTATTTGAAAATTTTACCACCTGCATGTACCTGTATTACATTTTCAAAATTAAAAATGGAATAACAAATTATATTTGAATATTGGAATTGTACATGAGTAACTCACATTAAAAAACAGTATTTAACAGAATTGGAAAATATTAGATGATATATTGTTAAAGCAAGCAATTTTAAAAACAGTAATACTATAATACAATGCAATAATAATGTAACTCAAAATGTATGTGTATATGTGTATTCCTGAAAAAGTCTAGAAGGATATACTGTATATGAAAGTATTAGCACCATGGATGGTGGCTCAACCGCCTATAATGCCAGCACTTTGGGAAGCCAAAGTGGGCAGATCACTTGAGGTCAGGAGTTCGAGACCAGCTTGGCCAATATGGTGAAACTCCGTCTCTACTAAAAATACAAAAAATTAAGCCAGGTGTGGTGGCACGTGCCTGTAATCCTAGCTACTTGGGAGACTGAGGCAAGAGAATCACTTGAACCCGGGAGGTGGAGGTTGCACTGAGCCAAGAGCCAAGATCGTGCCACTGTACTCTAGCCTGGGCAACAGAGCGAGACTCCATCTAAAAAAAAAAAAAAAGTATTAGCAATAACTTTTCCTTCCAGTTGGTAAATTACAAGTGATTTGTTTTCATCTTTCTAAACTTTTGCTAACTTGTACATATTATTTCTATAATCAGAAAATCAGTTTATATATGTATGAAGTATATCTATACCTAAATAAAATATTTTTCATTTTATTTTTTTATCTACTTTTTGAGACAGAGTCTTGCTCTGCTGCCTAGGCTGGAGTACAGTGGTGCAATCTCAGCTCACTGCAACCTCTGCCTCCTGGATACAAGCGATTCTCCTGTCTCAGTCTCCCAAGTAGCTGGGACTATAGGCACGCGCCACCAAGCCCAGCTAATTTTTGTATTTTAGTAGAGACAGAGTTTCGCCATGTTGGCCAGGCTGGTCTCGAACTCCTGGCCTAAAGGAAACACTTACTAAGCCAAAGAGTACACAAATAAAGTAGCACCTATAAACTACCAAGAACTTGAGTGAATATTTGTAAGCTACGTTTAAAACTCTCTCTATGTCAGCCAGGTGTGGTGGCTCACGCCTGTAATCCCAGCACTGTGGGAGGCCAAGACAGGGGGATCACCTAGGTCAGGAGTTTGAGACCAGCCTGGCCAACATGGTGAAACCCCGTCTCTACTAAAAATACAAAAATTAGCCAGACATGGTGGTGGACGCCTGTAATCCCAGCTATTTGGGAGGCTGAGTCAGGAGAATTGCTTGAACCCAGAGGCAGAGGTTGTAGTGAGCCAAAAATCGTGTCATTGCACTCCAGCCTGGGCAACAAGAGCAAGACTATGTCTTTAAAAAAAAAAAAATTATCACTATGATTTAAGTTCTATTTTGGCCAGTAGTTTTATTCCCAGAAACCTATCCCAAAGAAAGTGCATTTGTCCAGTGATTTGTACACAATGACATTTATAAGAGCATTATTTGTTTAAATGTTTATGTACAAAGAACTATCATGGTTTTTTATTGGGTAGATGCCTTGGATAATCCTTTGAAGGAAGACCATTTAGTCCAACTTAATAAAACTGATATCCTTCGCGTACTGACAGAAACACTGGGAGCACGTATTGAGGCCATATTTCTGGATCAGACTGTGCCGGTTTGAACAGACGTGACAAGAGTGAGAACCCTGGCTGAATTTTCAGGGGTGGCTCCAGTACAGCTGCTGGTGACCCATCTTGCTCTCAGGAGTGCAACAAGGTAAAAGGAAGGCGCTAGCCCACGCATGTGCTGTTCCAAAAAGATTGGTTAGCCACATTCTAGTTCATTCAACCCTATAGCACATTCACCCAGGCAGGTGCTCAGGGCAAAATCCTAGGATTCATTGTAGACTTCTTTCTCTCCATCACCTCTCACAACCAATTCATTATTCCAGTCAGCTCTGCCTTCATACATATCTCAAACCCCTTTATTTCTCTCCTCCTTTGCCACCAACAAGTTCTAAACACAGGCCACTCTCCTCATCCATACTGGTCTCCCTCTTGCTCACCTCTCCACACAGCAGGCAAAAGATCAACTTTCAGAAAGTAAATCTTTTCATGTCATTGTCCTATGTAAAACCCTTCCTTGTCTTTCCAGTGCCCTTGGAATAAAATCCAATCCTTACCAGGATCCTCCAGGCTCTACCTGATCTGGCACCTGCTCGTCTCTCTGACCTGACCTGACCTACTTCCACATCCCTTCTGCTTGCTATGCTCCAAACATACTGCCACTTCTTTCTGTTCCTCAAACACGCTATGCTAATGCCCACCTTAGGGCCTTTGCACTTGCTGTTCCTTCTTTCTGGAACACTCTGTTCCTAATCATCACAAGCTCATTCTTTATGGTATGAATAAGGATATTCACCTCCTAGAGAGGCCTTCCCTAAACACACAACCTAAGACAGGTGCCTTTAATTTATTAGCTTCATTCTAGTTCATTCAACCCTATAGCACATTCACCCAGGAATTAAGGGTAATTTTTACTTGCTGCTTCCATTTCTTCTACTGTTTTACATTTTCTAAATTTTGTACAAGGCATGACTTTGATCAGAAGAAAACTACTTCTAACAAATGATCCTGGCCAAGCATGGCGGCTCACAACCTGGAATCTCAGCATTTTGGGAGGCCGAGGCGGGCAGACTGCCTGAACTAAGGGGTTCAAGACCAGCCTGGGCAACAAGTAGAAACCCTATCTCTACAAAAAAAAAAACACAAAATTAGCTGGGCATGGTGATGCATGCCTGTAGCCCCAGCTACTTAAGGGGCTGAGGTAAGACAATCGTTTGAGCCCGGGAAGTCAAGGCCGCAGTGAGCCATGTTCATGCCACTGCACTCTAGCCTAGGTCACAGAGTGAAACTATGCCTCAAAACAAAAGGCCAGGCGCGGTGGCTCAAGCCTGTAATCCCAGCACTTTGGGAGGCCGAGAAGGGCAGATCACAAAGTCAGGAGATCAAGACCATCCTGCCTAACATGGTGAAACCCCGTCTCTACTAAAAAAAAATACAAAAAATTAGTCGGGCGAGGTGGCGGGCGACTGTTGTCCCAGCTACTCGGGAGGCTGAGGCAGGAGAATGGCGTAAACCCGGGAGGCGGAGCTTGCAGTGAGCTGAGATCCGGCCACTGCACTCCAGCCCGGGCGACAGAGCGAGACTCCGTCTCAAAAAAAAAAAAAAAAAAAAAAAAAACAAAAGAAAAAAAAATCCCACTGTAAGGATGTGCAAAGATTCACATGTGCATGTGGCTAAGGCAGACTTACTGTGACGGAATGCCTTACTCAAGTCACAAATAGTGTTCTTCAAATACGTGTGAAAATCCTCAAACAAAGAAACCAAAAAAGCAATAATAAGTGTATGTGGAGTGGACCTTTGGACTGGAGAGGTCTCAAAACCAGTAAGATCCTTGCTTGACCTGTGTGCTACTTCCTGAGTCTCACCAAGCTACGGGGGGAAATGGAATGGAATATACTCTAGAAACCCTGTAATAAGCCAAGACTCTGTATGATCTATAAAAAGGATAACTATTGAAACCTGTTTTAGATACATTGTTAGACTCTGGCTCTCAAGTCTCTCTAATAAAATGTTTCTATCTTCCAGTTCTCAGAAGTTTTCCCTCTTACATAAGACACACATTTATACTTAATGAGCACCAAAAAAACCCTGAGCCCTCTGAACTAGGCCATCTTTTTCAAAAAGAGGCTCTCAGCCCATAGACTAACTTGAAATGCTAGTCCCATCAGCAAAACTCCAGCAAGAGCTGCAGTTAATATTGAGAGCAGAGGCCAGATGCGGTGGCTCACGCCTGTAATCCCAGCACTTTGGGAGGCTGGCGCAGGCAGTTCACGAGGTCAGGAGTTCAAGCCCAGCCTGGCCAATATGGTGAAACCCCACCTCCACTAAAAATACAAAAATAGCCACGTGTGGTGGTGCGTGCCTGTAGTTCCAGCTACTCGGGAGGCTGAGGCAGAAGAATTGCTTGAACCTGGGAGGCGGAGGTTGCAGTGAGCCGAGATTGTGCCACTACACTCCAGCCTGGGTGACTGAGCGAGACTCCGTCTCAAAAATATATATAGAGAGAGAGAGAGAGCGTGCATGCAGAAACAGGTTTGTTCCTTAACATCTTTTATCTCAATGAAGTCCAAGATGCTTCCAAATGGAGATGTGCCAGTTTTCCTGCACTTGAGATAGTAGATCCAGTATAACGTGGTTTTAAAAAATATCCCTATTTCTCCAACCTTTAAAACAGGATTTGCATATCCTTTAGATATGACCCAATAAAAGAATCGATCATTAAATATCAGAATTTGATCAGAATTTATAATGGGACTCACTCAATAAAGTGCCAGTCTGTGTGTGTGTACTCATACATACATGTGCATACACATACACACACAGAGAAAAGCTAATATTCCTTATGACAGAGTGTAAGACCCAACTCCTGGCAATCTAAGAGAACTCTCCCTTCTATTTACTCTTGCAGTGTGCTAAAGAAAATCTGAGCCAAAGATATGGGGGTGACTCTTCAAATGAGGTATCTGATAAGCCTCAGCCTGTACCACTTTAGGCAGTGCAGGAAGGGCCAATAGGTGACAGCTATCATGAAGCTAATCTCAGATCCATATTAAGTACAAACTTTTACCATAAATCAGAGCTAATTAAACAAAATGGACTCTATGCTATAGGTTGCTTGACTTCTGAATTAAGATGTACTGTCTAGAATTTGTGACCCAGGCCTTTAATACAAACTTGGTAAGCTCCTTTTATGCATTAGGTACTTTGCCTGATTCCTGTCCTCCAAGTTTCAGAGTGGAAAGTACAATGGTAGAGACAGAAAGAACAAAAGGCCCAAGAATGGGCCAGGTGCAGTGGCTCATACCTGTAATCCCAACATTTTGGGAGACTGAGCCGAGAGTTTGAGACCAGCCTGGGCACCAAAGCAAAACCCCATATCTATAAATAGTAATAATAAAATAAAAGAGGCACAAAATTGTCTTAAACAATGCTATTGTCCCCAGCACCTAGAACACTGACGCACGAGAGTCACTCAGCAGATATCTTACTGGGTGAGAGAGAGGCATTTTTACACTGCATGATATGTGACTGCAACATTAGAATCAATAAGATATGTGCAGAGAAGGCCAGGTGTGGTGGCTCACATCTGTAATCCCAGCACTTTGGGAGGTCAAGACGGGTGGATCATCTAAGGTCCCGAGTTCGCGACCAGCCTGCCCTCAAACCTTCGTAGAGATGGTGAAACCCTATCTCTACGAAAAATACAAAAATTAGCTGGGCGTGGCGGCAGACACCTGTAATCCCAGCTACTTGGGAGGCTGAAGCAAGAGAATCACTTCAACCTGGGAGGCGGAGGTTGCAGTGAGCCGAGATAGCGCCACTGCACTCCGGTCTGGGTGAGAGAACGAGACTCGTCTCAAAAAAAAAAAAAAAAAGATATGTGCAGAGGAAAGAGATGAATTCTGCCAGAGGAGGTGAGGGAAGACTTCCAAGAAGCAATGACATCAGAATGGCCCTTTCCTGAAAGAGCAGCTTTTTACCAAGCTGCAGGAGGAGGAAAGCCATGTAGACAAGAGTGTGCCCAAATCCAGGCTGGAGCAGATGGCTGGAGCTACTTTCCAATTCAAATTCCTACACGGTTTTATTTCCTGGGTTTTTGTTGTGCTTCATCGTCTCCTTCAAACCTTCCATTATAAAGGGTACATACAGAAGGGTGGTTGTGCTTCCCACCAGGAAATTAGCTAAAACCAAACAGCAGGTAACAGACAGAAAAATAAATACCGTGGAATGGAATGTTTTATTTACCAGGCAGTAAGCCTATAAGATTCGCAGACCTTCTGAGAGAGAAAAATAATCCGATAACCCGAAAGTCCACTAGAAACAAGCCACTTTCAAAACAAATTGCTGTCCTTTATTTTTCTTCTTTCTCTGATAAAGTTTTTTTTTAATTGGCTCATGCAAAAAACTGCTTGATTCCCAACAGAAAAAAGAAAATCTAAACATTTCATAGTCACTTCTCACTCCAGGGAGGAACACTGGGGAGGAAATGAAGGCATTTGAAAGAGAATGGAAACTAAAATTTAGAACAGAGGAAAGTTGAAATGAGAGAGAGAGAGAGAACAAGGGAAAAGAGCAAATGGAAAATTTTCAAAGCCCCTAAGAAAGTGCAGAAATAAGCCACTTCCCATCACACTCTTTAAAAATGGAAAGCGCTTTGAGTCCAGTCCCAGGATGGACAGTGTGAAGCCCTTCATTCCAGAAGGAAACAAGTCACCAAGTAAGGTACAGAGAACTATAGAATGGGCTCATAGAAGGAAACAAGTCACCTAGTCAGATACAGAGAATTATGGAATGGCTCCTGCCTTCCCTCTCAGGCCGCTCTCCCCTCAAACCGCGTTCCAAATGCAGCATTCCAAGAATAAAACGCATTTGAATGTATTAAAATCAAAATAGGCGCACTTGAGGTAACAATACCCACAAAAGAAAACTCAAGTGCAATCTGGTGCACATAATTCTTCCTTTTGAGACATGGGGTGGGGAAGAGTTTTCCTGTAAAAGCCCGCTTTTTCAACCTGCTTAAGAGGTAAGGAATAAAACTCTGGAGATACTTAATTCCTTGCTTTTAAGCTTTCATTTTGTTTTCCGGTACTGTCCTCCACCTTCCTTTTCAAACCACTCTGTGCTTCTGAAATGTAGATCCCCGGATAATTAGTCCATGATGGGCAATAACCACCCTGGACACCCTTGAGAACTGCAGCGACAGTAAGGGACCCCCGCTGGGAAGAACAACTTTTCATAAAGGAGTTGCTAATTACCAGCATCTCCATCCCAAAAGGGTTAAGAGCCTCGCAGCAGCACAACCGCTACCTCTCGCCCTTTAACGCCAATTCTTTTGGAACTGGTGTGAACGTGGAGTGGGAGGAGAGGGGGAAAGGGACGCACTCAACACCATCAGACTAAGAAATCAGGCGATCTGTATCCCCAAGTTCACCACGCCAGCCAAAGGAGGCATCTCAAGCCAAGGGAGGCAGCTCAAGAAGCCATTTCCAGGAAAGCTGCATTCAAAATGTAATTTATCAGAACGAGTCTCCTCCGAGTCTCCTGACGGCCAGGCCCGGCGGCTTCGGGAGGAGGGGGAGTTGCTGGGGAGAGTTTACCTTAGAAGGCGACAGCGAACACACAGGGCCTTTCAAAGCCACCCAGGGCTCTGCCCCGAGCCCCGAGGCTGCGTGGAGGGGCTGGAGAGGAGCAAGGTTGCTAGCCCGCCGGCGCCACAGGTTCCCCGGCGCGCAGCCCCGCCCGACTGCCACAGGTGGGCGGCGCTCAGCCTCTGGGTTGCAGCGGGAGGGGGCGCGCGGCTCTCTAGGGACTCGCGGGAGGGGGCCAGGGCTAAGGGGTACGGGGCGGCTCTGCCTTAAGGAGGGCAGCGTGAGAGGGAAGCTCCGGGTTTTCCCTGCCTAGTTTTCGTTCCCTCGCCCGGGTCGCTCGGGCTTTTCCTCGCGGCAGGAGGAGCGTTGGCGAGAGCAGCCGCGGGCACCTCCCACCGGCCACCCCTGGAGCCTCGGCCTCCTCCCGGGCGCGGTTAAGCCGCGCGGCAGCCAGCTGCATGCGCCCCGGCACGTACGAGCCTGCACGACCACACGCGGGCGGGGGAAGGGCGCCGCGATCCGGGAGCCCCAGTCCCTCCAGGGCCTCACCCCAGCCCAATGCGGTTCGCCCCCAGCCCTCGTCCCCGCAGCCCCTCACCGGTGTTGGCCTTGATGTTCTCCCGCAAGAAGTGGCCGCTGGAGAGATGCTGGAGGCCAAAGTTCTGGGCGATCCTCTGGCACACGGTGCCCTTGCCCGAGCCGGGCGGCCCGAGGATGACCGCGCGCAGGAGTTTGGAAGCCATTGCCTTCGCGAGGAGGGGGGCGGCCAAACGCGCAGCCCCGACCGCGGCCCCGGAGGGAGCCCCGGGAACTTTGTTTCTCGGCCCCCTACCTCTGGCACCCTCAGCTCGCACTGGGACTCGCCGACCGCCCCTACAGGGGGAAGGAGAGACTTTTTAAGACAACCCCTCCCCTCAGCCCAGCGCCGGGACCAACTCGCAGGCGGAGTGAGCGCCACGCTACACCTCCCCGCCCTCCTCCACCACCTCGCCCTCCTCCACCTCCTCGCCCCCACGCAGAGCTGCTGGAGCGCGCCGTGCCCCGCCCTGCCGACTAGGCCTCCAGGGGTCAGAGGTCGGCCCGACCAGTCCCACTTTCATCCTTTCCTCCAGCTCGCTCCCCACGCCGCGTCCGAGAAGGGGCCGGGCGGCCGGGCATCCCCAAGCCAGTCTCCGCCAAGCCGGGGAAGCTGGCACAAGGGGGTGACTCAAAGCCAGCCCCCGCCGCCCCACGCACCGAGCGGCCTAGGGGCTGAGCCCCTGCCGGGGCCTCGCACGTGGGAAACGTGTGGTCGGCGTCTCGCCCCCTCCTCGGCGGCTGTCACATCCCCCGGCGTCTCAGCTGCCGCCGCTGCCCACCGCCCGAGCGCGCTCGGAGGGGCCCACCTCCGCCCGGGGTTGGCGGATGCGCTCCCCGGCCGTGGGGCGCGCGACGAGCCCGAGCCCCGCGCCTTGCCACCAAAAGCAATCAAATAAACACACACCTTGGCTGGAGGCAGCACTCCGAGAGTCTTCCAGCCCCGTTCCTGCAGGGCGGCGCCGTCTCCGCCCGCCCAGTCGCGGAGCCCCGGCCGGCCGCGCGGGACTCGCGCCTTACGTAAGCCCGGGAGACCGGCTCCCCGCGAGCCGCTAGCCACCGCCCCCTCCCCTCCCCTCCCCTCCACTCCCACCCAGCCTGCCTGGCCCACGTGCTCCCCGAGACCCACCGAGGGCTGCGGGGGCGAAGCGAAGTGCAGACCACGCGCGGTAGAGAAACCCCTTTTCTTCTTTCGCGGTCGCCTGGGTACCGCGGTCTACTGCAAGGGAAGGGAAAAATACAACTTGATGAGCGCCTACTGTGCGCCAAGTTTGCGGCTAGGTGATTTCATTGTGTTTACAGCCGAGGAATGGAGTGTGACCATCCATTCATTGATTCATTCCGCAAATGTTTATTGAGTGCCTACTGTGTGCCAGAAACTATTCTAGGCGCTTGGGATCTAGCCGTGAACAACAGGAATCCTGCAGTCAAGAAATTGCGTCCTAGCGGGAGGCTGGAACCCAAGACTGACCCACTCCAAAGTCTAGGCGCCTTGGGGAACAGGGAAGAAGGGGATGTCACTCACCTGTGCTCAGGACCTTCTTGGTAAATGATTCCAGGACTTCCATGCGCATTATGTTGGTGCTGCACCTATAACTCACCAAGTCCAAATAGAGTCTCTCTTCCTCCACCCCACCCTCCCCTGCATATCCCAATTCCTGTTCTGTTAGATCTGTGCCCACCTTACACACAGCCTTTAATTTCCACCCCAACTAGTGGGATAACTGCCCGTAAGACTCCAGTTTCTGTGCCATTCTATTTTCCGTGCAGTTGCCAGGAATGTTGCTAAAGTGAAAATCAATTTTTATTATTTCCTGACCTCAGATATTGTCTTCCCTTCAGGATAAAGTGAAAAATCTTCAGCAGGGGCGCAGAGATACCTTCCATACACCTTTGCCTTCTGCAGGCCCCCTCCTCTGCCTTTCAGGAAATCCATTGCAGAGTTCCCAGCGCCAATACCCAGGGCTCAGAGAAGGTGAGGGACACAAGTAGTAGGATGAAGAACCACCTCTCAGTTTCTGACTGCTCTTTGTTTGGGGTTGGTGGAGGGCAGGGCCTGGCATAGTTTCCTGACACCCAGCGCCTCTCCCCACTTCTTACTCCACGCACAAAATTGGCCAGACAGCACACCCAGGCCACCAACCCCAGACCAGCGTTTGTTCCATAGACTGATCTCCCTCTAAAATGTCTCAGTGTGGCCGGGCGCGGTGGCTCACACCTGTAATCCCGGCACTTTGGGAGGCCGAGGCAGACAATCACTTGAGGCCAGGAGTATGAGACCAGCCTAATATGGTGAAACCCCATATATACTAAAAACACAATGATTAGCCAGGTGTAGTGGTGCATGCCTGTAATCCCAGCTACTCCGGAGGCTGAGGCAAGAGAATCGCTTGAACCTGGGAGGTGGAGGTTGCAGTGAGTTGAGATCGTGCCACTGCACTCCAGCCTGGGCGACAGGGCGAGAGTCTGTCTCATATAAATGATCAATAAATAAATCTCAGTATGCTGTAGACCTGATACTGAGCCCCTTCAAACTTTCATCTGGGAACAAAGTGGGAGAAGAACTTGGGGGTTTGGGGGTAGGGGCATATGATGTATAATATGTAGCAGATACTTCTTTGGAGTGGCTCTCAGAAGTAAGCATGCATCAGAATCACCTGGAAGGCATGTTGAAACATGTTGCTGACCTCCACCTGCACAGTGCCATGCACATCCGTGTGAAGAGACCACCAAACGGGCTTTGTGTGAGCAACAAGGCTGTTTATTTCACCTGGGTGCAGACGGGCTGACTCCGAAAAGAGAGTCAGCAAAGGATGGTGGATTATCGTTAGTTCTTACAGGTTTTGGGATAAGCAGGGGAGTTAGGAGCAATGTTTTGCGGGCAGGGGGTGGATCTCACAAAGTACATTCTCAAGGGTGGGGAGAATTACAAAGTACATTGATCAGTTAGGGTGGGGCAGAAACAATCACAATGGTGGAATGTCATCAGTTAAGGCTATTTTCACTTCTTTTGTGGATCTTCAGTTGCTTCAGGCCATCTGAATGTATATGTGCAGGTCACAGGGGATATGATGGCTTAGCTTGGGCTAGAGGCCTGACACAGAATCTGATTCAGTGGACTGAAGGTGGGCATTTCCATCAAGTTCCCAGGTGATGCTGAGGTTCCTGATCTGGAGACCACACCTTGAAAACCACTGCCATAGTGAACAGAGCATTGAGACACAAGATGTGTGGTGTCCTGATTCCTCTGCCAATGTATGACCTTTGGCCCTTAACCTCTTTACTTTGTAAAATGAGGAGGTTGGATTTAGTACATCCTGAAGATCCCTTCCTATCTATCCAGAATTGACTGTAACTTTCCACAGGAAATATGACTTTTAGCACACACAGACTAGCTATACTATAGCCTTACCTTATCCTACCACCTAGATCTTTTGTCTACTTTTGAAATGTCTTTACCAACATCACCTTATAGTGTCATGGAACAGTGCTAGCCACCCACATGATTCTAGGACTTTATGCTTTTAGGAATATAAATTATGAAACAAAGAGTTGTGACACACATTAGAGAAACCAAGTCAAGATTGGAACCTCGCATTTCACAAAAGAGCCCGCAACGGACCATCCCAGTGCACAGCCATCTCAAGGTCCCTCAGCTCAGCTGCTGCTGACTTGGAAGTGAAGCAGAAGATGAAGAAACAGACTTTGGAGTCCAACACACCTGAGATCAAATTGCAATAGCACCATTCACTAACTGCAAATTTCATGATCTCTGTGAGCCTTCGTTTATCTGTAAAAGGAAAATAATACCTCAAAGTCTTGTGATGAAACTTAAATGAGATCATGTATATAAAGGACTCAGCACAGGGCTGGGCATACGTTAAGTATTCAGTCGTAAACATCATCATCACCAGTATTAATCATGGGTCAATTATTTAGCCTTTCTAAACCCAGTTACTGAATTGTGAGAAATAAACGAGATAATACAACAAAGCACCTAGTCAGTTCCCTGGTGCTTGAAAGATAGTAAGAGCCATTCTTATCATATACATACACTCAGGTAATTAACTTCTTCCTATTTCCTTTGTCTAGGGTTTTTAACCCATTTGTAATACTTACCACAGTCTTTGAATTATTACACAACTATTTATGTTTTTGTCTCCCCTCTCACACTTTAAAGTCTGAGGCTTCTATACTCAAACATATACACTTTGTAATAATCCGTTCATGTTGGCAAGTCTCTATCCCTCATAGCACACTCAATATCATGCCGCATTGCCTGCCTGGGACAATAGTACAAAGTTTACATTTGATGACACTTTTAAATATTCCTTCATCAGATTCTTACAAGCTGCAAAGAGGTGGCACAGAGATTCTTATTCCTGTTTTTACAGATGAGAAAATGAAGGTTCTGAGAGCTTAGGCAATCTGCCTAAGGTAACAGAGCTAGCTGGTGAGGCAGCCGGGCCTCAAATCAGATTTCCTCATTCTGAGCACAGTGCTCTTGTTCTTCTAAATTTCAGTCATTTCCACCTACTTTTACAGTTTTGCCATAACCTTGTACCACCTTGGCTGTTATTTGCTTATCATGTTTTTTTTCTGTTTTTTGTTTTTTGGTTTTTTAATTGACTCAGTATGTTTAAATAATTGATTTGAGGCTGAGTGCAGTGGCTCACCCCGGCACTTTGAGAGGCCAAGGTGGACGGAGGTCCGGAGTTTAAAACCAGCCTGGCCAACATAGTGAAACCCCGTCTCTACTAAAAATACAAAAATTAGCTGGGTGTGGTGGTGCATGCCTGTAATCCCAGCTACTCAGGAGGCTGAGGCAGGAGAATCCCTTGAACCCAAGAGGTGGAGGTTGCAGTGAGCCAAGATCTCGCCACTGCACTCTAGCCTGGAACAAAGACTCTGTCTCAAAAATAAATAAATAAATAAATAAATAAATAAATTTATTTGAAAAAGAAATTGTATATAATAATAACTCACTAACCATAGGTAAAAGGATACACTGAAATAAATACAAGAAAAACCAAATAAGGTACCAAATACCAGCCGGAATCTACCACCTGTTGATTTTCTGAGCTTAATCTTTGTCTTAAAAAAAACAACAAAAACAAAAAACAAAAAAAAATAACAGAGTCAAGCAGGGTGGGATGAAGGTTGGAGAGTTTGTTTACCAAGTGTTAAAAGCTGTTTAAGATATACAGCATCTAAATGAGACTCTCTGCTTAACTGAAATCACATGGTTCAAAATAAGACAGGGAGTACTTTCTAATATTCAGTTTAATTTTTTTGTTGTTGTTGTTTATACGGAGTCTTGCTCTGTCACTCAAGCTGGAGTGCAGTGGGTTGATTTTGGCTCACTGCAGTGTCTGCCCCCCAGGCTCAAGCAGTCCTCCCACCTCAGCCTCCCGAGTACCTGGGACTACAGGCATGCACCACCACACCCAGCAATTTTTTTTTTTTTGTATTTTAGGAGAGACGGGGGTCTTGCCATGTTGCCCAGGCTGGCCTGGAACTCCTGAGTGCAACCTACTCCACCCACCTCGGACTCCCAAAGTGCTGGGATTAGAGGTATGAGCCACCATGCTGGGCCTCAGACCACGTACCACGTTGAATCATTTATAGTACCACATCAAATTATCTCCTCCAGTATCGGTAATACATTGCACATAATCTAATGTACCTCAAAGTATATCTTTGAAACTTAATGTGGGCCGGGCGCGGTGGCTCACGCCTGTAATCCCAGCACTTTCCGAGGCCGAGGTAGGCGGATCACGAGGTCAGGAGATGGAGACCATCCTGGCTAACACAGGTGAAACCCCGTCTCTACTAAAAATACAAAAAAAATTAGTCAAGTGTGGTGTCAGGAGCCTGTAGTCCAGCTACTCAGGGAGGCTGAGGCAGGAGAATGGCGTGAACCCTGGAGGTGGAGCTTGCAGTGAGCCAAGATGGAGCCACTGCACTACAGCCTGGGCAACCGAGCGAGACTCCGTCTCAAAAAAAAAAAGAAACTTCACATGACTCACCAGATTTTTGTAATGCTATGATTAAGAATATCACGCAAGGCCAGGCGCGGTGGCTCAAGCCTGTAATCCCAGCACTTTGGGAGGCCAAGACGGGCGGATCACGAGGTCAGGAGATCGAGACCATCCTGCCTAACGTGGTGAAACCCCGTCTCTACTAAAAAATACAAAAAAAAACTAGCCGGGCGAGGTGGTGGGCGCCTGTACTCCCAGCTACTCGGGAGGCTGAGGCAGGAGAATGGCGTGAACCTGGGAGGTGGAGCTTGCAGTGAGCCAAGATGGAGCCACTGCACTACAGCCTGGGCAACCGAGCGAGACTCCGTCTCAAAAAAAAAAAAAGAATATCACCCAAACAACAGTTCACAGGCACAATACTGACCTCACCTCTAAATTCAAACCCCCATTGTTCCAGCTACCACATCTCTCCATCATTGTCATGTATCATAATTTCATGTTTATTTCTGTTGCATTTGATGAAGACTGTATGCTCGTTTAACATAGTGGCTTTATCTTTTTTACCATGGTTTCCACACAGCTTAGTAAAAATGCAGCACATGGAGAATATTAAGCAAACACTGTTAAAAGACAGACTGCTGCATGAATGAGTGGATAGAGTTATGTCTCTCTTTGCCTTCTGTGAAGATTCTCTGGAAAGACAACAGAAAGGCTAATGGCTTATACATGCAGAGATTCAGAAAAGAAAATAATGGAAAATAATGGGAAGGAGCAGTAAGAGATCTGTCCCCGCATGTGTTGTTCCTTTCTCTCTGTAGGCACTCAATAAATACTCAAAAAGCCAAAAGATTGTGTTAAAAGAAGAATACATGGTGTATAAGGGACTAACATGGTATTATTTGTGACCTAATACATTCTTTTTTTTTTTTTGAGGCAGAGTCTTGCTCTGTCGCCCAGGCTAGAGTGCAGTGGCGCGATCTCCGCTCACTGCAAACTCCGCCTCCTGGGTTCAAGCAATTCTCCTGCCTCAGCCTCCCGAGTAACTGGGATTACAGGTGCCTGCCACCGTGCCCAGCTAAGTTTTGTATTTTTTAGTAGAGACGGGGGTTTCACCATCTTGGCCAGGTTGGTCTTGAACTCCTGACCTCATGATCCACCTGCCTCGGCCTCCCAAAGTGCTGGGATTACAGGCATGAGCCACCGTGCCCGGCCGACCTAATACATTCTTACAAGTGAAAGAACCATTTTAGCCCCAATTTTACCAGCCCACATGGTTATTAATGTGGAGAAAAGAAAGATCAGACTGCTACTGTGTCTGTATAGAAAGAAGTAGACACAAGAGACTCCATTTTGTTCTGTATTTGAGATGTTGTTAATCTGTGACCCTACCCCTAACCTTGTCCTTGCAAGAGACATATGCTGTGGTGACTCAAGGTTTAAAGGATTTTGGGCTGTGCAGGGTGTGCTTTGTTAAACAAGTGCCTGAAGGCAGTATGCTTGTGAAAAGTCATCACCATTCTCTTCATCTCAAGTACCCAGGGACACATACACTGCCAAAGGTCGCAGGGACCTCTGTCGAGGGAAGCTAAGTATTGTTCAAGGTTTCACCCCATGTGATCGTCTGAAATATGGGCTCATGGGAAGCTAAATATCGGATCAAAGACCCTGATCGTCCCCAGCCTGACACCGTGAAGGTCTTGCTGAGGAGGACTAGTATAAAAGGAAAGAAGGCCTTTTGCAGTTGAGATAGAGAAAAGCATCTGTTCTCTCTGCCGTCCCTGGCAATGGAACATCTCCGGTGTAAAACCCGATTGTGTATGTTCTGGTTTTAGCTGAGAAAGGAGAAAACCGCCTTAGGGCTAAGGTGGACATGCTATGTGGCAATACTGCTTCTTTATGCACCCTAAAAAAGGTTATGGATCTGTTTGCATATGAATATCAAGGCACAGAAGCTTTTCCTTAAAACTTATTCATGACACAGAGGTCTTTATTCATATGTCTTACTGGCTGACCTCCCTACAATGATCCTTGATCCTGCCCACTTCCCTTTTTTCTAGATGGTAAGATATGATCAATAAATACTGAGGGAACTCAGAAACTGGTGCCAGCGTGGGTCCTCTGTTGACCGAGCGCCGGTCCCCTGGCCCACTTTTTCTTTCTCTTAACTTTGTCTCTGTGTCTCCTTTCTTTTCTCAAGTCTCTCCAGTTCCCTAACGAGAAAACGCCCACAGGTGTGGAGAGGCAGGCGAACCCCTTCAATTAACCTGTAACATCTTAACAGGGTTTGAAAAGGCAGCAGCACTTATTTTACAACCCTGCCCTCTCAGATAAAAAGAAAAGAAAAAAGTTCCCAAGCTGTTACAAAAAGAAAACTAGAAGGAAAGAAATCAACATTCTTACCTGGGATGGCCCACTATTCTCCATGAGCAACCGACTTTACAAATCATTCCTAGAGTAACAGTATATGATAGAGGCAGGCTCTCAGGGAGATGTGGAACTCCCACCCTTGGTCTCTTCACCTTGAAACACTAGAAAGCAGTTTAACAATCTCTTATTCTCTTCCCCCAAACATAATGATACAATGATGATGTCTTACTCAAAACTTTGCTCTGATTTGTACATCTGGTAATGGGGATGGACAGAACTGTGTCATTCATATTCTTCACTCCATCTTCCCAACCACAATCAATAGCAGAATTCCTTCTAGAAGCTGCCTTGGGATTTGTAGGCATGCCTGGAGATCAGATGTGTTTGGGCGTGTCTTTCCTCTGTGCAAAGTTAACTGCCAGAGGAAGTACAGCTTTCTTCCTGCTCCAGCTGGATGAAGGGGCTGAAACTGAATACTGAGTTTATTCTTCCAAGCCTAGCTCCTCAAGGCTGGGTAAGGAAAGGGGATCCCACTTAGGAGAGACTTCTAAGTTTGGGCTTCTGTTAAGAACAGAAGATGATAATTAGTATGTATTGAGTAATTACTATGTGCCAGGGAAATTCTAAGATATAGGTAGATAAATAGAGATATAATAATTTAAAAAAAAAATTTTTTTTTGAGATGGAGTCTCCCTCTGTTACCCAGGCTGAAGTGCAGTGGCACGATCTCGGCTTACTGCAACCTCCGCTTCCCAGGTTCAAGCAATTCTCCTGTCTCAGCCTCCCAAGTAGCAGGGAATACAGGCACCTGCCACCACACCTGGTGAATTTTTGTATTTTTCTTTTATTTATTTACTTATATTTGAGACAGAGCCTTGCTCTGTTGCCCTGTCTGGAGTGCAGTGGCACGATCTCGGCTCACTGCAACCTCCACCTACTGGGTTTTACAGGCTCCTGCCATCACGCCTGGCTAATTTTTTGTATCTGTTTTAGAGATGGGGTTGCACTATGTTGGCCAGACTGCTCTCGAATTCCTGACCTCAAATGATCCACCTCCCTCTGCATTCCAAAGTGCAGGGATTACAGGCGTAAGTCATCGTGCCAGGCCTAATTTTTGTATTTTTGGTAGAGATGGGGTTTCACCATATTTGTCAGGGTGGTCTCGAATTCCTGACCTCAGGTGATCCACCCACCTTGACCTCCCAGAGTGTTGGGATTACAGGCGTGAGCCACTGCACCCCGCTTAATTATGAAAATATTTAGAGATTACTTTTAAATGTTACTCTAGGAGCCAAGGGAAATACTTCTTTGCTCTCCTAAGGTTCCCTGAAATATCAATTCACAAAAGACAAATTAATCGGAGAAAAAGCATACACATTTTATTAACGTGTAATCACACAGTGATTACCTACTCTCCCAGTAGGGTTCAGAAAGTTATATATCATCTTAGCAAAACAGATTATGGTGGAAAATAGATTTTGGAGGGGAGAAGAGGAAAAATGAATAGATCAGCGAATGGGAGCAGAGATTAACTTGTAAATAATTCTCTTTGGAATTTGAATGAGAGAGGCAGAAACGTTGCTTCGTTGCTTCGTGAAAGGGTCTATTCAGCTGTGGTTACATTTTTGGTCTTAAAAGGAGGAGAATTTAAAACAATTGTTCTTGGTAGGTCTGGATCTTAGGCAGATGAAGGAACTTCAACTTCATCCTGTGCTTTGGGAGAGACGGTGGAGGTGGGAGATCAGCGAGATCTTGAGGCTTCTTCAATTCAGCAAGTCAAAGCCCCATATTTTGGGGTATTAATTTCTGAGCTCCAGCGATCACTTACAAGCTGGGTGATTTAGACCTATTGTTTAACTTTAATTCTCCTATATCCAAAGGGGAATAATTACCACTAATAATACTAATCTCTATTTTCATAAGGTTTTTGAGGATTAAATTATCTCTGAAAAATGACATCAAACAGATCGTAAGCCCTCAATAAATATTAGCTATTGCTACTATTCATTCAACACTATATTTCAAACACTGTTCTAGATGTTGGCAACACCTCAATGCATAAAACACAAATATCTCTGTCCTTATGCAGCTTACATTACTATTGATATTTCCATGCAATATGGTGAAGTATGAACGCTCATCATTTTGAGGCAGGAGAATAGGGCCTGGAGGCAGGGAACCTAAGGACTTTCTAGAAGTAATTCAAATGGAAACACTCCAGCTATGACAGGTAACATCCCCTCCACTTACATAGGGCGTACACCAAGTAAATGACTTTGTAATTTTACATCGTCCTACACCAAGTAACCAGTGGAAACCTCTAGAGGGTATTTAAACCAAAAAATTCTGTAATGGGGCTCTTGAGCCCCTAGGCTCCGGCCCGCTCCTACCCTGTGGAGCATACTTTCATTTTCAATAAATCTCTGCTTTTGTTGCTGCATTCTTTCCTTACTTTTCTTGTGAGTGTTGTCCAATTCTTTGTTCAAGATGCCAAGAACCTGGGCACCCTCCACCGGTAACAATTTTATCCCCAGAGTCTAGTTGTCTGGGCTTGGGATTGCCCCAGTTCCTGAGAAAATGAATTGGGTCAAGTCACTTCTTTGAGATGTGGTCCTAGATAGCACAGTAAAGGACAGAAAAAGTCAAACAGGAAAGGGAGAAAGGCCAACACAATATACTGAATTAGTGAGTTACCTCTATGAGCAAGTGGAACTCAACCTCACAGAGACCCTCCGAATGGCTGTGTAGAACACACTTCAGAATTGTCCTGAGATATCTGTCCACCAAGTTGTTTTTCATTGGTAGAAGGTTGTTCCTGAGGCATCCCTCAAGCAGAAAGACCCAGAAAGCCATTGCTATGCACAAGAATTTTCTGCAGAAGATCTGATGAGAGAGCTGAGGGGATATGGGTAAGGAACCAACAGCTCTGCTGTGCTCGCTGAGTGCCAGGCATGTGATAGGCTCTGAATAAATACGTAAAATAAAGAACAAGGCCGGGCATGGTGGCTCACACCTGTAATCCCAGCACTTTGGGAGGTTAAGTGGGCAGATCATGAGGTCAGGAGTTCGAGACCAGCCTGGCCAACATGGTGAAACCCCGTTTTTACTAAAAATACAAAAATTAGCTGGGCGTGGTTGGGGGGGACCTGTAATCCCAGCTACTGAGCTACTGGGAAAACTGAGGTAGGAGAATCGCTTGAAACTAGGAGGCGGAGGTTGCAGTGAGCCGAGATCATGCCATTGTACTCCAGCCTGGACGACAGAGTGAGACTTTGTCTCAAATAAATAAACAAATACAAACAAAAGAAAAAGAAAGGGGGAAAGCACTCAAGTCTGTCTGAGGACATAAGAAGCCTTTCTAGGCCGGGCGCGGTGGCTCAAGCCTGTAATCCCAGCACTTTGGGAGGCCGAGACGGGCGGATCACGAGGTCAGAAGATCGAGACCATCCTGGCTAATACGGTGAAACCCCGTCTCTACTAAAAAATACAAAAAACTAGCCGGGCGACGAGGCGGGCGCCTGTAGTCCCAGCTACTCGGGAGGCTGAGACAGGAGAATGGTGTGAACCCGGGAGGCGGAGCTTGCAGTGAGCTGAGAGCCGGCCACTGCACTCCAGCCTGGACGGCAGAGCAAGACTCCGTCTCAAAAAAAAAAAAAAAAAAAAAAAAGAAGCCTTTCTAGCAAAACTGGTAATTATTGAATTGTGTTGTTCTGTTTTATTTGTAAGAGATGGAGGTCTCATTCTGTTGCCCAGGCTGGCGTGCAGTGATGTGATCAGGGCTCACTGCACCCTCAAACTCCTGGGATCAAGCGACCACCGCCCTGCCACCCTCACCCTCTGGAGTAGTTGGAACTGCAGGCACACACCACCATGCCCAACTTTTTTTTTTTTTTAGATGGAGTCTTGTTCTGTAGCCCAGGCTGGAGTGCAGTGGTGCAGTCTTGACTCACTCTGGGGTTCAAGTGATTCTCATGCCGTGGCCTCCTGAGTAGCTGGGATTACAGGTGTGCACCACCACACCTGGCTAATTTTTGTATTTTTTGATAGAAACGGGGTTTCACCATGTTGGCCTGGATGGTCTCAAACTCCTGACCTCAAGTGGTCCAACTGCCGTGGCCTCTCAAAGTGCTGGGAGTACAGGCATGCGTCACCATGCCCAGCCCATCCTAACCATTTAGATTTTATTTTAAAGGAATGGAGAATCATCGAGTTATACAAGTACAAGAGTGATGTGACTGACTTGATATTTTAGAAAGATAAATCTGGAGCTGGCCCACTGGGGCACTCCCATATTCCCAGCTACTTGGGAGGCTGGGGCGTGAGGATAGCTTGAGGCCATGAATTTGAGACCACCCATGACAATGTAGCAAGATGCCATCTCCAAAAAAAAAAAGCAAAAACAGTAAAAGAAAGATAAATTTCTTTTCCTTACAGATAACTCAGTAGAAGGAGTTGAATCTGATGTCAGACAAACTAATTAAGAAGATGTTAACAATATTCTAGGAGCGGGAGGCCGAGGCAGGAGAATGGCGTAAACCCGGGAGGCGGAACTTGCAGTGAGCTGAGATCCGGCCACTGCACTCCAGCCGGGGCGACAGGGCGAGACTCCGTCTCAAAAAAAAAAAAAAAAAAAAATTCTAGGAGAAAGATCTTAGGATCTTCAAATAAGACAATGGCAGGGGAAATGGAAAAGAAGAGATGAACACACGCTTTGCCTAGATATAGCATAAATTGGTTAGATGTAGAGGAATAGAGAGAAGCATGGACGGTGCTCAGAATTCTGGCTTTTAAGGGAAAACGGCCCCTCACACTGAGCTGGAATACGCAGGAAGGAGAGAAACAGGTGAGGGGATGATTTTTTCACATATACTGTATCAGGAGCCTTTGAACTTTTGTATCCTAGTACTTCCCAAAATTATTTTGAAACATGTAACCCAGACACATTTTGATGTTGACTGTTAAAATTGTACGTCATAAATGTGAAATGTTTTAAGGGGTAAAGGGGTAAAATTTCCAGTCATCCCTATAAATACCCACCCATTTTTTTTTTTTTTTTTTTTTTTTTGAGACGGAGTCTTGCTCTGCCCGCCCAGGCTGGAGTGCAGTGGCCGTCCTCTCAGCTCCACGCAAGCTCCGCCTCCGGGTTCAAGCCATTCTCTGTCCTCAGGCCCTCCCGAGTAGCTGGGACTACAGGCGCCCCGCCTCGTCGCCCGGCAGTTTTTTTTTTGTATTTTTAGTAGAGACGGGGTTTCACCATATTAGCCAGGATGTCTCGATCTCTGACCTCCGTGATCCCGCCCGTCTCTCGGCTCCCAAAAGTGGCTGGGATTACAGGCTTGAGCCACCGCGCCCGGCAAATACCCACATTTTAAAAATAAAACTTATATCACTCCTTTTAAAATGTTTATTTATTTGTTTTTATTTGACAGACAAGGTCTCACTCTGTCACCCAGGCTGGAGTTCAGTGACACAGTTTCGGCTCACTGAAGACTCAACCTCCCATGTTCAAGCCATTCTCCCACCTAGGCCTCCTGAATCACTGAGACTACAGGCACGTGCCACCACACCTGGCTAATTTTCTTTACTTTTTGTAGAAACAAGGTCTCACTCTGTTGTCCAGGCTAGTCTTAACTCCTGAGCTCAAGCAATTCTCCTGCCTTGGCCTCCCAAAGTATTGGGATTACAGGTCTAAACTCCTGCGCCCGGCCACATCACTCCTTTAATGTGTGTAATGAAATCTAAATACCATATCAAATTGATAGCCATTAGCATCCTCTTGAAAATTACAAAGCCAAGCATGGTGGCTTATGCCTGGAATCCCAGCACTTTGGTAGACCAAGGCAGGAGGATTGCTTGAGGCCGGGAGTTTGAGACCAGCCAGGGCAACATAACAAGGCTCTGGCCGGGCGCGGTGGCTCAAGCCTGTAATCCCAGCACTTTGGGAGGCCGAGATGGGCGGATCACAAGGTCAGGAGATCAAGACCATCCTGGCTAACATAGTGAAACCCTGTCTCTACTAAAACTACAAAAAACTAGCCGGGTGAGGTGGCAGGCGCCTGTAGTCCCAGCTACTCGGGAGGCTGAGGCAGGAGAATGGCGTGAGCCCGGGAAGCGGAGCTTGCAGTGAGCTGAGATCCGGCCACTGCACTCCAGCCTGGGCGACAGAGCGAGACTCCGTCACCAAAAAAATAAAAATAAAAAAAAAAATAACAAGGCTCTATCTCTACAAAAATCAATGAAAAAAATTAGCCAAGCATAGTGGCATGTGCCTGTAGTTCCAGCTACCTGGGAGGCCAAGGTGGGAGGATGGCTTGATCCCAGGAGTTCAATGCTGCAGTGACCTATGATTGTACCACTGCCACTGCTCTTCAGCCTGGTAGACAGAGTGAGACTGTCTCTAAAAAGAAAAACAGGAAATTACATGAACAAGCTCTTTTATGACAGCCAAATTTTTACACGAATTCTTTTTCACCTTGAACCAAAATTTCCACTCCACTTTCCCTCCATTTTACTGTGATATAGCATATATTTATTCTTAGAAGACTTTTCTTAATCACCCTAATATACTCAGCAAGAAAAATATGCATATAGATGGAAATTAATTTTGCTAATCTCCTGTGATCATAAGCTCTTCTTTTTTAGAACCCAAGTCTTCAGAATTAAGTTATCATTATAATTATTAGTAGTACACTAATGAGCAAAATGACCAATGCATTACTAATTTTGATCAAAATCATTAAATAAAAATTAATACTTTATAATAAATGCCTCTAAGATAAATTATAATTTTAAGAAATTAGTTCATATGCATATTACATGTGAATATAATTGCTCAACTGATATAATATTCAACATTAATTCCACTCTACGTTCCATTTTCATAGATAAAAGTATTGAGAAATCTCATTCATGTAAGGCAGCGGATGTGAATGGAAGATTTCTTACAGTAATGTCATTAAACTATTTGAAGTCCTTCCAAATTGTATTCCAAAAATCGCAGAGTGATCTATCATTAAAATGTATTCTTTAGGCCGGCTGCAGTGGTTCACACCTGTAATCCCAGCACTTTGGGAGGCCGAGGTGGGCGTATCCCCTGAGGCTGGGAGTTCGAGATCAGCCTGACCAACATGGAGAAACCCCTCTTCACTAAAAATACAAAATTAGCCAGGCGTGGTGGAGCATGCCTGTAATCCCAGCTATTTGGGAGACCGAGGCAGGAGAATTGCTTGAACCAGGGAGGCAGAGGTTGCGGGCAGCTGAGATCGTACCATTGCACTCCAGCCCGGGCAACAAGAGTCAAACTCCATCTCTAAATAAATAAATAAATAAATGCATTGTTTAGTGATCTATTGGCTAAAACTTGATTCTTCCCAAAATGCTGTGGCAAGCAAAGAATTAGAAAGCACCTGACTTAGAAAAGGGTTCACTGTCCAGTCATAAGAGTCATTCACTTTCTCAGTTTCTGAAACATTTGCCAAAAAGACTCACTCCAGAATTATCAAATGATTATTAAATTACACCTGTTTTTTTCTACCTAGAAACATTTTGATTAACCTGATATATTCAGAAAGGTTTAGGAAATGAAAATATTAATTTCTTTTTTGGTTTTTTTTTGGTTTTTTTTTTTGAGATGGAGTCTCGCTCTGTCGCCCAGGCTGTCTCAGCTCACTGCAACCTCCGCCTCCCGGGTTTACGCCATTCTCCTGCCTCAGCCTCCGGAGTAGCTGCGACTACAGGCGCCCGCCACCTCGCCCGGCTAGTTTTTTGTATTTTTTAGTAGAGATGGGGTTTCACCCTGTTAGCCAGGATGGTCTCGATCTCCTGACCTCGTGATCCGCCCATCTCGGCCTCCCAAAGTGCTGGGATTACAGGCTTGAGCCACCGCGCCCGGCCATTAATTTCTCTTTTTTTTTTTTTTTTTTTTTTTGGAGACCAAGTTTCACTCATGTTGCCCAGGCTGGAGTGCAGTGGCGCAATCTTGGCTCACTGCAACCTCTACCTCCCAGATATAAGCGATTCTTCTGCCTCAGCCCTCCTGAGTAGCTGGGATTACAGGCATGCACCACCACCAATAATTTTTTGTATTTTTAGTAGAGACAGGGTTTCTCCATGTTGGTCAGGCTGGTCTTGAACTCCCAACCTCAGATGATCCGCCTGCCTCGGCCTCCCAAAGTGCTGGGATTACAGGCATGAGCCACAGCGCCCAGCCAAAAATATTAATTTCAAAATACCTTGGGTAATAAAAATTTTGGCAAAGCATTTCTCTCTCATCATGTGATTTAAATATATTTTATTCAAAATCTCAGTGCTATATTTTTAGCTCATTTGATTTATGAAAAATGTCTACCTATTAACTAACTAGCAAAGTCAGCCTTCACTGTCAAACCAAGGGGCCAAGTAAAACCTTTTTTTGATCAGTAAAGATCTGACTACATTTTTCTATTCAAATAAACAGATTAAGACACATCTCCACGGAGCACAGTGACTCACACCTGTAATCCTAGTACTTTGGGAGGCTGAGGCAGGCAGATCATGTGAGATCAGGAGTTCGAGACCAACCTGGCCAACATGGTGAAGTCTTGTCGCTACGAAAAATACAAAAATTAGCTGGAAATCGCTTGAACCCAGGAGGTGGAGGTTGCAGTAAGCTGAAATTGCACCACAGCACTCCAGCCTGAGTGACAGAGCGAGACTCTGTGTCAAAAAAAAAAAAAGACACATCCCCATGACAACCATTTCACTTCTGAATTCAGAGAGAGAGAGAGAGAGGAGAGAGAGCCCCGCTAAGAATTTGCTCCTAAAAAAAATTGTTATTCTCTTCAATATTTTTTACCTATCTTTCCCACTCCCCACACCCTTTTTGTTTTGTTTTGTTTTGTTTTGCTTTGTTTTGGCTATCGAAAAGCCCCTATCAGAAGAAATGATAGATTCTTTGACAATTGTCAGGGGATAGAAAGGCTGAGTTTGTTAAGCAAAAATTGTCATCCTATCCCTAGCCCACTCTACAGTGTAACTGAATTTAGAACATTCCAACAGGGGCCAAAATAGTCCATTTCAGAGGCCATACTTCTTCCTTCACAGGGCATATGTTAAATCAGAAAAAAAAAATGCCAGCCCTGCTTTGAGTGCATGTTGCCCACATTCAAAGAGCTTTCACCTCTTCTAGTATCTTCAATAATCTCTTTGGAGCCCTGGAAGTGTTTGTTTGTTTGTTTGTTTGTTTGAGATGGAGTTTCACTCTTGCTGCCCAGGCTGGAGTGCAACGGTGTGATCTCAGCTCACTGCGACCTCTGCCTCCCAGGTTCAAGCGGTTCTCCTGCCTCAGCCTCCTGAGTAGCTGGGATTACAGGCATGTGCCACCATGCCTGGCTAATTTTGTATTTTTAGTAGAGATGGGGTTTCTTCATGTTGGAAAGGCTGGTCTCAAACTCCCAACCTCAGGTGATCCGCCCTCCTCAGCCTCCCAAAGTGCTGGGATTACAGGTGTGAGGCACTGCGCCCAGCCTGGAAGTTTTTACACCTAATGCAAGGTATCATAACAGGATAGGGACAAGCATGCCTTTTTATTTCACCAAACGGCGTGTGAGTGATTAGGAAAGGTGGGCAGAAAAGGACAACTGGCATAACACTTCAACACTCAGCATTTTCTCAGATTAATTCTTTCTAGCAGAATTACATATGGAAATGGAAATCCAGACACTGACTCCCTTCAAATCATCTGTGCCATCATATCTCTTGGAAAGTCCCTCTGTCTTTGAAAACTATTTGATAATATCATTTGATCCTCACAACAGCTCTTTGAGTTTGGTACTTACAGTGACGTTAATGTGACTCCTATTTAAGAGATGAAGAAACTAAGGTGCAGAGACATCAGTCCAATTATCCAAGGTCACTTGAACCCAGCTGAATCAGTATTTTGGCCTCTGTCAGCAGAGTCCTCCATTTCTGCTCTAGCTAAGCAGACCAACATAGAGTTCCCAGCACCACTGGCCTTTCTACCTGGTCTTTGCTTTAAGTTTTGAGGCTAGGCCATGCTCCAGACACTTTCCTAAGTGATGAGGGTTATCAGGTCAAATACAACGGTCTCTGCCTCTTTACAGCTAGTGCGGAGTTCCACACAGGAGACAAGAAACCTCAGCGTAATCCTAGACAGTGACAAGATGAGAAACCAGCAGGAGGAATCCTGAGAAGGAAGTGATTAACTTAGCTCCTTCTCTCTGCCTCCTTGCAGAATGCTGGTCTAAATGACACTCAGGTTTCTACAATTTCTCATTTAGACTCAGTTAGTGTGTTTTATCCTTGGCTCAAGCTAATTTTTTTTCCCATTTTATTAAGAAAAATTTCTGCCAGGCATGATAGTTGATACCTACAATTCCAATGCTTTGGGAGGCAGAAGTGGGAGGATTCCTTGAGGGCAGGATTTCAAGACCAGCAAGACCCCATTTCTACAAAAAATTTTAAAAAATTAGCCAAGAGTGGTGGCAGGCTCCCGTAGTCCCAGCTACTTGGGAGGCTGAAGTAGCAGGAGGGCTTGAGCCCAGGAGTTCAACGGTACCATTGCACTCCAGCCTGGGCTACAGAGCGAGACCCTGTTTCAAAAATGAAAAGAAAAGAAAAAATTTAAAAATATATCTCAGTTGAAAAATATTTATATACTCAACTGTATACTCATTAGCTAGATTCTACCATTAATATTTTACTATACTTACCAGATTTTTTTTTTTTGAGACGGGATCTTTCTCTGTTGCCCAGACTGGAGGGCAGTAGCATGATCATTGTTTACTGCAGCCTCATCCTCCCAGGTTCAAGCAGATCCTCCCACCTCAGCCTCCCAAGTAGCTGGGACCACAGGCATGCACCATTATACCTGGCTAATATTTTTTGGTAGAGATGGGGGTGTCTTCATGTTGCCCAGGCTGGTCTCAAACTGCTTGTCTCAGGCAAGTCTCCTGCCTTGTCCTCCCAAAATGCTGGGATTAAAGACAAGAGCAAACAAATCCTTGGCAGTTTACATTCCCAACCCTAAGCTCCATAAAATAGGAAAATACCACATACCATCATCTAAGGTCTTTTCAAGGAGTAGGGCTTCTGACCCATAGAAAACTATAAAGAACATTTCTTGGCTAGGCACGGTGGCTCTCACCTGTAACCACAGCACTTTGGGAGGCCAAGTCAGGCAGATCGCTTGAGCCCAGGCGTTTAAGACCATCCTGGGCAACATGGTGAAACCCCATCTCTACAAAAAAAAATACAAAAATTAGCCAAGTGTGGTAGCACACACCTGTTATCTCAGCTATACAGGAGGCTAAGACAGGAGAATCACTTGAGACCTGAGGCCAAGGTTGCAGTGAGCTGAGATCGTACCACTGCACTCAGCCTGGGTGACAGAGCAAAACCCGTCTCAAAAAAATTTTTTTTTTCTCATCTCCACGGGTTCAGGTCGTTCATTTAGTTCAGTGGTACCACACCTGGAAGTACATCAGAATAACCCGGAGAGCTTTTAAAATATACCAGTGCCACAGCCCTATCCCAGACCAACTGAGACAGAATCTCTGGGGGAAGAGGTAGGATTTTACCACTGAATTAGCCAACAAGTAATTACGAAGTGTTAGCCGGGCACCATTTTAGGTATCCGGGTAAGGATCCCTGCCTTCATGGAGCTTAACCCTCTTGCCTCACCACAGTGTTCCCTCCCACCCAGAGTGTCTCAGCCCCTCCTGCCTAGCTCTTTCCTTTTCAGACCTCCAGATATTTGTTGAGGCCCAGGAGCCTCTTCTTCCTCTTCTCTGGTGATATGGTTTGGTTGTGTTCCTACCCAAATCTCATCCTTCTTTTTTTTTTTTTTTTTTTGAGACGGAGTTTTGCTCTTTGGCCCAGGATGGACTGAAGTGGCATACTCTCGGCTCTCTGCAACCTCCACCCGCCGGGTTCAAGCAATTCTGCCTCAGCCTCCTGAGTAACTGGGATTACAGGCACCTGCCATCATACCCGGATAATTTTTGTATTTTTAGTAGAGATGGGATTTCACAGTGTTGGCCAGGCTGGTCTTGAACTCCTGACCTCAGGTGATCCACCCGCCTTGGCCTCCCAAAGTGCTGGGATTACAGGTGTGAGTCACCACGCCCAGCCCCAGATCTCATCTTGATTGGAGTTCCCATAATCCCCAAGTGTCACAGAAGGGACCCAGTGGGAGGTAATTGAATCATGGGGGTAGTTACCCCCATGTTGCTGTTGTTGTGATAGTGAATGTATTCTCACAAGATCTGATGGTTTTAGAAGGGGCTTTCCTCTGACTTCGCTCTGCACTTCTACTTGCTGCCGCCATGTGAAGAAGGAGGTGTTTGCTTCTCCTTCTGCCATGATTGTAAGTTTCCTGAGGCCTCCCTTGCCATGCTGAACTGTGAGTCAATTAAACCTCTTTCCTTTATAAATTACCCGGTCTCTGGTATGTGTTTATTAGCAGCATAAGAACGGACTAATACATCAAGCTAAAGAGGGCCTGCTGATCCCTCATGGTCCAGCTTACAGGTCACTCCTCTGAGGTCCCACCTGGCTTACAGCTAAATTAATCACTTCCTTCTCAGGATTCCTCCTGCTGGTTTCTCATTTTGTCACTATCTAGGATTACACTGAGGTTTCTTGTCTCCTGTGTGGAACTCCACACTAACTGTAAAGAGGCAGAGACTGTTGTATTTGACCTGATAACCTCATCACTTAGGAAAGTGTCTGGAGCATGACATAGCCTCAAAACTTAAAGCAAAGACCAGTTTATATTATATTGAATGTAAGGCAATCACCACCTCCATGCATTACATGTTTCCTGGGTCTAATTCTGAATTCTTCCAGATGACTTGTGACAATCTGACAGATGCTGTTTTACCCAAAAGGAAAGAAACTAGACTTTTCAGTGTACAGATCTGAGGTCATGAAGAGCTCTGGGGGCTTATAAATTGTGTTTTTGGATTTTTCTAAGTCCTTCATTGAAAACTTTTTTTAAAAAAACACTCCTTCCCCCACCAATAGAATGTTGCAATGGGAAATGTCCTCGAGAATAACTGTCGGCCAGGTGCGGTGGCTCACACATGTAATCCCAGCACTTTGGGAGGCCGAGGCAGGTGGATCACCTGAGATCAAGAGTTCAAGAACAGCCTGGCCAGTGTGGTGAAACCCCGTCTCTACTAAAAGTACAAAAAAATTAGCCAGGTGTGGTGGCGGGCGCCTGTAATCCCAGTTACTCAGGAGGCCGAGTCACAAGAATTGTCTGAACCCAAGCGGCAGAGGTTGCAATGAGCCAAGATCATGCCACTGCACACTAGCCTGGGCAATAGAGCGAGACTCCTCCATCTCAATTTGAAAAAAAAGAGAGAGAAGAACTGTCATGAAATAGCTGGCTCAGCATGGCAGAAATAGTGCAGGCCATGAAGTCCGATGGGACAGAGGACAAAGTGTCACCTCCACCCTTCCTATTTATTTGACTTAGGAAGCAGTTTACTTAACCTCTCTGAACCTGTTTCTTTACAGGTAAGATGCAGACAAATATTCTCACCCCCTTCTCCCCATGTCAGATGGAAGCTTCGTGAAGAATAACATGACTAGCTCACATGTACCGGGTGCATACCATGTGCCAGGCACGGTGCTGACTCCTTAACAATTCAACACACAAACTCTTCAAGGTGCTATTATTATCCCTGTCATACAGACCACAAAATTGAGACACATTAAGTGAGTTGTCAGTGACTATCCAGCTAGTAAAGAGAGGATTCCAGCCAGGCAATCTGGTTCCTTGTGCTCACTCTTTTTTTTTTTTGAGATGGAGTCTTGCTCTGTTGTCCAGGCTGGAGTGCAGTAGCACTATCTTGGCTCACTGCAACCTCTGCCTCCCGGGTTCAAGCAATTCTCTGCCTCAGCTTCCCAAGCAGCTGGGATTACAGGCGACCACCACCATGCCCGGCTAATTTTTGTATTTTTAGTAGAGATGGGGTTTCACCATCTTGGCCAGGCTGGTCTTGTACTCCTGACCTCGTGATCCACCCGCCTCGGCCTCCCAAAGTGCTGGGATTACAGACATGAGCCACCTTGCCCAGCCCCATGTGCCCACTCTTATCCATCTTCCAGGGACCCTGCTTGCTTCATTCACCTTGGATCCCTAGCTCCTAGAATAGTGACTGACACATGGGTGCTAAAAATTACTGTTGGGTGGATGAATCAATACCTTCTTACTGTATTGTAAGGAGGGAGGAAAAATATTTATTATCTACCATATTTCAGCCTCTTTTATGTGTATTATTTGGCTTAATCCTCCCCACTATTAAATCCATTTTAATAATAGCACAGAGGCTGAAACTGAAGAGGCAGAGTAACTTCCCCTAGCACACACAGCTAGGAAACAGCTTCTAAGCCTCCAAACTCCAAAGCCTGTGTTCTTTCCTCTATGACTGTGGTCTTCATGTGTTTTTATTCACATACCCCTAAAATAATGTTGTATAACATACACCTCCTTGCACCTTTTTATGTTGATATCTTGAATTAAAATCATTATTGTAAGTAATTACAAAGGCTGTAGTTTCCAGAGTATTATAAATGTTGACCTTTTAAAATGATGCCATCAATTTTTTTTTTTTAAGCTTTAAATTCCTTGCTCTTTTTAGAGACAGGGTCTTGCTGCGCAGGACAAAGTGCAGTGGCTACTCACAGGTGTGACTCCACTACTAATCAGCATGAGAAGTTTGACCTGCTCTGTTTCCAACCTGGGCCAGTTTACCCCTCCTCAGTCAACTTGGCGGTCCTCTGCTCCCAATAAAATTATTTAATATTTTATTCCTGGTATCACTACCACAATTTACAGGGCAATATACCTGATGCAATAAAAAAGGGGAAAAAATCTGCAATAGATAAAATACCTCAGCAATGTACATCTAATTGACACTAGATTGCATTAATTTTTTTTTTTTTTTAAACAGAGTCTCTTTCTGTCACCCAGGCTGAAGTGCAGTGGCAAGATCTCAGCTCACCGCAACCTCTGCCTCCCAGGTTCAAGCGATTCTCCTGCCTCAGCCTCCTGAGTAGCTGAGACTACAGGCATGCGCCACCACACCCTGCTAATTTTTGTGTTTTTAGTAGCAACAGGGTTTCACCATGTTGTCCAGGCTGGTCTTGAACTCCTGACCTCAAGTGATCTCCCTGCCTAGGCCTCCCAAAGTGCTGGGATTACAGGCGTGAACCACTGCGCCCAGCTGTATTATTAACTGTACTTTTTGCAAACTGTGGCTTTAACAGTCTTGAACAAGAAGGGTTTCCTGTTTAAGCTGCAGAAACTTTTCTAGCTATGGATGATCATTGTTCCTTTGTGGCAGATTTTTATAATTCTTCTATTACATTTAGGACAACTATCTCAAAATAATCTGCAGCTTTTCTGACAATTCCTCTTTTCTCTCCTGCTAAGAACCTTCCACTACCACGTCTATCACTTATACCATCAGATTCATAGCCACACACTAGGGACTACCCAAGATTCTCCCACCAAAACAGTCCCCACTTCATGGTTCTATAATTTGATTGCTGTTGTCCACTATAATTTCCAAAATTATTATAATTCCCACTGCCACTACTGTTAACAAGATTTTTTTAACTGTATTTAATTATATTTAATTTTTGAACATTTTAAATAAATGTGCCAAAATTGGCCTCGTTGTAACTATCATATCTTCCAACACTACAACCATATCCTCTACCTTGGTTTCTTTTTTTTTTTTTCTTCTTTTTGATGGAGGCTCTCTCCATCGCTCAGTCTCCAGGCTGGAGTACAATGGTGTGATTTTGGCTCACCGCTACCTCCGCCTCCAGGGATCTAGCAATTCTGCCTCAGTCTACCCGGTAGCTGGGATTACAGGTGCCCACCACCATACCCAGCTAATTTTTGTATTTTTAGTAGAGATGGGGTTTCACCATGTTGGCCAGGCTGGTCTTGAACTCCTGACCTGAGATGATCCGCCCACCTCGGCCTCCCAAAGTGCTGGGATTACAGGCATAAGCCACTGTGCCTGGCCTCTGCCTTGGTTTCTATATCCCGGTTCACCATATCCTCTAATTCTATAACCAGGACCATATCTGCCACCGTTGTTACCACCATCTTCAAATCTATTATATCTACCATCATGTCCTTCATAATTACCTGTGCTGCCACCACCTCCACTACCATGGCCTCTTCTTTCACTGAATTTTCCACTGCAAGCAGAGTTCCCTCCACCACCTCCAGGGGTTCCTCCATGACCCATGAAGTTGTCAGATCCACTGTGAAGATCTCTTTGTGATCTAGCAGACTCTACCACTTGTTTTAAAACAGCCTTTTTTACTTCACAATTATGTCCAGTAAGAGTTTGGTATTTCTAGATGGACGTGGTGACTCATGCCTGTAATCCCAGCAGTTTGAGAGATCAAGACAGGTGGATCAATTGAGGTCAGGAGTTCGAGACCAACCTGGCCAACATGGTGCGACCCCATCTCTACAAAAAATACAAAAACATTAGCCAGGCATGGTGGCATGCACCTGTAGTCCCAGCTACTTGAGAGGCTGAGATGGGAGGAATGCTTGAGCTCCAAAAGGTCAAGGCTGCAGTAAGCCATGATTGCACCACTGCACCACTGTAGCCTGGGTGACAGAGCAAGACCTTGTTTAAAAAAGAAAAAAAGAAGAAGAAAAAGAGAAGAAAGACAGAAAGAAACAAAAAGAAAGAATGAAGAAAGAGAGAGAGAGAGGCAGGGAGGGAGGGAGGGAAAGGAAAGAAAGAGAAGAAAAAAAGAGTTTATTGTTTCTTTATTTTATTTTATTTTTTTTTTTTTTTGAGACTGAATCTTGCTCTGTCATCCAGGCTGGAGTGCAGTGGTGACATCTAGGCTCACTGCAACCTCTCCCTCCTGGGTTCAAGCAATTTTCCTGCCTCAGGCTCCTGAGTAGCTGGGATTACAGGCACACACCACCACACCCAGCTAATTTTTGTATTATCACTAGAGACGGGGTTTCAGGATGTTGGTCAGGCTGGTCTTGAAGTCTTGGGCTCAAGCGATCCTCCCACCTCGGCCTCCCAAAGTGTTGGGATTACAGGCCTCAGTCACAGCGCTCAGCTGAGTTAAGAATTTCTGAGGCCGGGCGCGGTGGCTCAAACCTGTAATCCCAGCACTTTGGGAGGCCGAGACGGGCGGATCACGAGGTCAGCAGATCGAGACCATCCTGGCTAACACGGTGAAACCCCGTCTCTACTAAAAAAATACAAAAAAACAGCCGGGCGAGATAGCGGGCGCCTATAGTCCCAGCTAC
>NW_016806642.1:4280873-4285436 GCF_001698545.2 Rhinopithecus bieti
AAAAAAAAAAAAAAAAAGAATTTCTGAGCAATAGTTTTACCAACCGTACCAATATTCTGAACAATAGTTTTACCAACCATATCATAATAATCAAAATTACAAAATCAAATCCTCTCTTTCTTCTATTCTTCCTGTCTTCTTTAACTTTTATAATTTCAGTCTTCCCATATTTTCAAAATAGTCTTTCAAATTATATTCTTAATACCACCATCCACAATTTTTTTCTTTTTTTCTTTTTCTTTGAGACAGGGTCTCCCTCTGTTGCCCAGGCTGGGGTGCAGTGACACGATCTCTGCTCACTGCAACCTCCCCCTCCCAGGCTCAAGTGATCCTCCCACTTCAGCCTCCCGAGAAGCTGGGACTATAGGTGCACACCACCATGCCCAGCTAATTTTTGTATTTTTTGTAGAGACGGGGTCTTACTCTGTTGCCCAGGCTGGTCTCCAACTACTGAACTCAAGTGATTCCCCTGCCTTGGCCTCCCAAAGTGCTAGGATTATAGGTGTGAGCCACCATGCACAGGCCCCCAAATTTTTTCACTGTGAGATGAGCACCAGGCTTTAAGGAATCTCCTCTAGAAACAATTCTCTTTGGATCTATCTACTACACACCTGTCAAGTTTGTGTGGTGATCACGTGTTGCCGCATCTTCAACACGAGAGTAAGTCAGAAAATCAAAGTCCCTGGAACATTTTGTTTGAGAGAGCTCATCACCCTGCAATGTATGAGTATGCCCTATTTCTCCAAATGTTCACTTAAACTACCATCTGCAGTTTTATTTTATTTTATTTTTTTGGAGACAGGGTCTCATTCTATAGTCTAGGCTGGAGTGCAGTGGCTCAGTCATGGTCACTGTAACCTTGAACTCCTGAGGTCAAGTGATCCTCCTACCTCAGCTGCCCTAGTAGCTGGAACTATAGGCATACACTACCATGCCCTGCTAATTTTTAAACAATTTTTGTAGGGACAGGGCCTCACCGTGTTGCCCAGGCTGGTCTCAAACTCCAGGACTCAAACAATCATCCCACCTTGGACTCCCAAAGTACTGGGATTATAGGCATGAGCCACTGCACCTGGCCCCATCTGCAGTTTGAAACCTCAAGCTACCAATAAACACTTTTCTCAACTGCCTTGATTCCTTTGGGTCCTGGTCCTCTGGCAGTAGCTGGTGTTAGGCTGGGAGTAACCAGGCAGTGGTTTTTACCTCCATTTTGAGACCATAGTCACCTCTTCCAACTTAGGTTCAATAAGAGACAGAAAGAAAGGGCCGCATCACTTTTAAAGATGTATTCAAAGAAGTTTAAAACTTAAAGTGAACTGGGCACAGTTGTTCACACTCGTAATCCCAGCGTTTTGGGAAGCTGGGATGGGAGGATTTAGCTGGGCATGATTGTGATGGTTAATACTGAGTGTCAACTTGATTGGATTGAAGGATGCAAAGTATTAATCCTAGGTGTATCTGTGAGGGTGTTGCCAAAGCAGATTAACATCTGAGTCAGTGGACTGGGGAAGGCAGACCCACTCTTAATCTGGATGTGCACCATCTAATCAGCTGCCATCAAATATAAAGTAGGCAGAAAGACGTGAAAAGGCTAGACTGGCCTAGCCTCCCACCTACATCTTTCTCCCATTCTGGATGCTGCCTGCCCTCAAATATCGAACTCCAAGTTCTTCAGTTTTGGAACTTGGACTGACTCTCCTTGCTCCTTAGCCTGCAGATGGCCTATTGTGGGACCTTGTGATCGTGTCAGTTAATACTTAGTAATCTCCTGTGTGTGTGTGTATGTGTGTGTGTGTGTATATATATATTCCTTTATATACATTTCTATATATATTCATATATATATATATCGCATTAATTCTGTCCTTCTAGAGAACCCTGACTAATACGATGGTAGTGCATGTATTCCTAGCCACTCAGGAGGCTAAGGCAGGAGGATTGCTTGAGCCCAGGAGGTCGAGGCTGCAATGAGCTATGGTTGTGCCACTGCATTTCAGCCTGGGTGACAAAGTGTGACCCTGCCTCAGAAACAAACAAACAAAGATACAAAACCAGAAAACAAAAAGTAAGTTTGTATGCACATCATTCATTAAAAAAAAAAAAATACATGAACAGGTCTATAGTCCCCCAACTTTTTCTTTTAATTTTTTGAGACATATTCTCACTCTGGTGCCCAGGCTGCAGTGCAGTGGTGCAGTCTCAGCTCACTGCAACCTCCACCTTCTGGGTTTAATAGATTCTCATGCCTCAGTTTTCTGGGATGACAGGTGTGCACCACCATGCCTAGTTGATTTTTATATTTTTAGAAGAGATGAGGTTTCACCATGTTGGCAAGGCTGGTCTCGAACTCCTGGCCTTAGATGATCTGCCTGCCTCACCCTCCCAAAGTACTGGGATTACGGGCATGAGCCACATGCCCCACCTGAACATTTTATATCATTCCCTTTTCTTCTTGGACTCATATTTCTCTATCACTTCTCCTTCAAAATTGTATTCTGCCATGATTTATTTTATCCATGAGGTCATTCTTACATAATAGCTCTTTTAAATATATATATGTGTGTGTATATATATATATATGTTAATAACTTGTTTTTACATATTAAAACAAATTTTGGGGCTGGACTTGGTGTCTCATGCCTGCAATCCCAGCACTTTGGGAGGCTGAGACCAGGATTACTTGAGCTCAGGAGTTTGAGACCAGCCTGAGCAAAGTGACAAAATCTCATCTCTACAAGAAAATTTTAAAAATTAGCCAGGTGCAGTGGCACACTTCTATGGTTTCATCTACTCAGGGGGCTGAAGCGGAAGGATTGCTTGAGCCCTGGAGTTTGAGGCTACTGTGAGCTATGATTGTATCACTGCACTCCAGCCTGGGAGACAGAGCAAGACCCTGTCTCAAAAAAAAAGCAAATTTTGTAGAAAATGCATCTTTCAATGAGCTGGTTTTTGTTGTTGTTGTTTTCAACATATTCATGAATCTATGAGTTATTGTTAACTATTACTAGAATAGATTATATTTCAATTCTATTCCTATTTTTTGTTTCTATGGATATTAACAGTCAAGAAAACTGTTCATGTAAATAAGAAGATAGGAATAAAAGGAGTTTTATTATAGCAGCATCACTCAGTTTTTTGAACTCCTGAGTTGTATGTCAAGAATCACATAGTTGGTTTAAAATATGGAGTTCGTTCCAAGATGGTCAAATAGGAATAGCTGTGGTCTGCAGCTCCCAGCACGATTGATGTGGAAGACAGGTGATGTCTGCATTTCCAACTGAGGTACCAGGTTCATTTCACTGGGACTTATTGGACAGTGAGTGCAGCTCATGGAGGGTGAGCCAAAGCAAGGCAGGGCATCACCTCAGCTGGGAAGCGCAAGGGGCCCAAGGATTTTCTAGCCAAGGGAAGCCGTGACAGACTGTAACAGGAAAATTGGGATACTGCCACCTAAATACTGTGCTTTTCCAATGGTCTTAGCAAACATCACACCAGGACATTATAACCTGCACTTGGCTCAGCGGGTCCCATGCCCATGAAGCCTTGCTCACTGCTAGTGCAGTAGTCCGAGATGGAACTGCTAGGCAGCAACTGGGCTCGGGAAGGGATGTCCAGCATTACTGAGGCTTGAGCAGGCAAACAAAGCGTCCTGGAAGCTCGAACTAGGTGGAGCCCGCTGCAGTTCAATGAGGCCCACCTGCCTCTATAGACTCCACCTCTAGGGGCATGGCATAGCTGAACAAAAGGCAGCAAAAACTTCTGCAGACTTAAACATCCCTGTCTGACAGCTCTGAAGAGAGCAGTGGTTCTCCCAGCATGGTATGTGAGCTCAGAGAATGGACAGACTGCCTAAAGTGGGTCCCTGGCCCCTGTGTAGCCTAACTGGGAGACACCTCCCAGTAGGGGCTGACTGACACCTCATACAACTGGGTGCCACTCTGAGACGAAGTTTCCAGAGGAAGGATTAGGCAGCAATATTTGCTGTTCTGCAATATTTGCTGCTCTGCAGCCTCCACTGGTGATATCCCAGCAAACAGGATCTGGAGTGGACCTCCATCAAACCGCAACAGATCTGCAGCTGAGGGACTTGACTGTTAGGAGGAAAACTAACAAACAAAAAGGAATAGCATCAACCTCAACATAAAGGACATCCACACCAAAACTGCATCTGTAGGTCACCAACATCAAAGACCTAAGGTAGATAAAACCACAAAGATGGGGAGAAACCAGAGCAGAAAAGCTGAAAATTCTAAAAATCAGAGCACCTATTCTCCTCCAAAGGATCGCAGCCCCTCATCAGCAGTGGAACAAAGCTGGACAGAGAATGACTTTGACGAGTTGGCAGAAGTAGGCTTCAGAAGGTCAGTAATAACAAACTTCTCTGAGCTAAAGAGGATGTTTGAACCCATCGTAAGTAAGCTAAAAACCTTGAAAAAAGATTAGACAAATGACTAACCAGAATAAACAGCATAGAGAAGACCTTAAATGACCTGATGGAGCTGAAAACCACAGCACGAGAACTACGTGATGCATGCACAAGCTTCAGTAACCAATTCGATCAAG
>NW_016806642.1:4290606-4335002 GCF_001698545.2 Rhinopithecus bieti
ATAGGAACGCTTTTACACTGTTGGTGGGAGTGTAAACTAGTTCAACCATTGTGGAAGACAGTGTGGTGATTCCTCAAGGATCTAGAACTAGAATTATGATTTGACCCAGTGATCCCATTACTGCATATATCCCCAAAGGATTATAAATCATGCTACTATAAAGACACATGCACACATATGTTTATTGTGGCACTATTCATAATAGCAAAGACTTGGAACCAACCCAAATGTCCATCACTGATAGACTGGATTAAGAAAATGTGACACATATACACCATGGAATACTATGCAGCCATAAAAAGGATGAGTTCATGTCCTTTGTAGGGACATAGATGAAGCTGGAAACCATCATTCTGAGCAAACTATCGCAAGCACAGAAAACCAAACACCACATGTTCTCACTCATAGGTGGGAACTGAACAATGAGAACACTCGGACACAGGGTGGGGAACATCACACATGGGGGCCTGTCATGGAGTGGGGGATTGGAGGAGGGATAGCATTAGGAGAAATATCTAATGTAAATATCAAGTTAATGGGTACAGCAAACCAACATGTATACCTATGTAACAAACCTGAACATTGTGCACATATACCCTGGAACTTAAAGTATAATAAATAAATAAATAAATAAAAGAATCACATAGTTGGCCGGGCACAGTGGCTCAGGCCTGTAATCCCAGCACTTTGGGAGGCCAAGGTGGGGCAGATCACGAGGTCAAGAGATTGAGACCATCCTGGCCAACATGGTGAAACTCCATCTCTACTAAAAATACAAAAATTAGCCGGGCGTGGTGGCGGGCACCTGTAATCCCAGCCACTCAGGAGGCTGAGGCAAGAGAATTGCTTGAACCCGGGAGGCGGAGGTTGCAGTGAGCCAAGATCGCGCCACTGCACTCCAGCTTGGGTGACAGAGTGAGACTTATCTCCAAAAAAAAAAAAAAAGAATCACATAGTTAGACGTCACCGAAAATGATTTTACTGATCTATCTACTGTCAACCTTAATTAGGATCTCCTTCAGTTTTGTTGAAAACAAAATATTAGAAACCATCTGACTTACAAAAAGGCATTGATACCCAGTTATTAGAGTTACTCAGTTCTCAACACCATCATCAATATTTCTAATTGCCTCTTTGTTTGGATATTTTTACCCCAGAGCAATGCACCAAAGTAAGCTTAAGATGGATGGAGTGCACATCTCTGTTTGTTTGAAGTAGTAGGTGGGTAGGAAGGTAGGAACAAAGGACCTGCATCTCCCTCAGTCCACTTTCTCAGGCAGATCAATTTAGGACCAGCACATATGGAAGCTGCGGATCTGAAAACTGATTTCTTTAAACCTATTTGTCTTAGTCCATTAGGGCTGCTATAACAAAATACCATAGACTGGGCGGCTTATAAATAACAGAAATGTATTTCTCATAGTTCTGAAGTCTTGGAAGTCCAAGGTCACAGCCCGGCAGAATTGGTGTCTGTGAATGCCAGTTTCCTGGTTCATAGATAGCACCTTCTAAGTGTGTCTTCCTGTGGTGGAAGATGTAAACAAGCTTCCTCAGGCATCTTTCATAAGGGCACTAATCCCACTCAAAAGGGCTCTGCCCTCATAACCTAATCGCCTCCCAAAAGCCCCATCTCTTAATACCGTCATCTAGGAAGTTAAGATTTCAATATATATACTTGAAGGGGGCATGAACATTCAGACCATAGTATTATCCATACCTGTATCCCTCTTGGAAGTCTCCCTGACTCAGAGGAGGGTGTACACATATCCCAGTTTGAAGGCCATTGTCTCTTTATATCTTATCTGGAGTTGTCAGGATTAGAAATAATAGGTGTTGGCCAGGTACGGTGGCTCACACCTGTAATCCCAGCACTTGGGCAGATCATGAGGTCAAGAGTTCGAGACCAGCCTGGACAACATGGTGAAACCCTATCTCTATTAAAAATACAAAAATTGGCCAGGTATGGTGGCAGATGCCTGTAATCCCAGCTACTCAGGAGACTGAGGCAGGAGAATCGCTTGAACCCAGGAGGCAGAGGTTGCAGTGAGCTAAGATCGCACCATTACACTCCAGCCTGGGCGACAGCGAGACTCCGTCCACACCACCCCCCCCAAAATAGATAAAAAGAAAAATAATAGATGTTTAGTGCATAAAGCATATACATTATAACGTCTAGTTATCATGACTTTTAATTTTCTACTAACCTAGTTACTTAGAGTAAGGAATCGGGAGCTGGGACTAGAGCCATCCAGCAGGGATGACCAAGCCTTGTGGAATGACATAAATGGACATTCAGATAGAAGAAACTGGGTCTGGTCATCAAAACAGTGTCCCCAAGGACTGAAAAAAAAGGACTGAGACAAGATAGGATCAGGCAAAATATCTCAGGACTGTGGCAGACATCCTACCAACCAGGTAAGAAGATAATAAAGAACAGAACTCAAAAGAGTGGTGGTAACCAACTAGGCACAGGGAAATACGTAACTTCCGAATCAGAAGACTGCAGTTTGAACTTCACCTCTGCAACCTACTTGTTGACTGCATGAATTGTTTAATTGTCTCCTCAGCCCAGGTTTTTTTGTTTGTTTGTTTCGCTTTGTTTGTTTTGAGACGGAGTCCTCCTCTGTTGCCCAGGCTGGAGTACAGTGGTGCAATCTCGGATCACTGCAAACTCTGCCTCCCGGGTTCAAGTGATTCTTCTGCCTCAGGCTCCTAAGTAGCTGGGATTACATGTGCCTGCCACCACGCTCAGCTAATTTTTGTATTTTTAGTAGAGACGAGGTTTCACCATGTTGGCCAGGCTGGTCTCGAACTCCTGGCCTCAGGTGATCCTCCCGCCTTGGCATCCCAAAGTGCTGGGATTACAGGAGTGAGCCACCGTGCCCGGCCAGCCCAGTTTTCTTGACGGTCAAATGGTAGTCTTGCATAGTTGTAGTTTGGATTAAATATGATGGTGACATAGTGCCTGGCATGTAATGAGTACTCAGTAAGCGGTAGCCACTTAAATAGGAAACTACTGAACTACCCACGTCTCCCAAACTTACCTACATCACAGTCCCTCTTATGCCATTCTTTCTCTTCTTGCTGGAAGAGAAGTCCCTGGTGGAAGACAAGAATGGGTCCACCACACTTTGAATCCTCGCCTCTCAATTATGTCCTCTTATGTTTCTTCCACTTTTTCCTCTCTACTGCTTTCCCATTCTGATATATATGCCAGCTTGATTCTCTCATGTCTTGAGCTCTCTTGTCTTCTCTAGCTCTTTCTCCTTCCATTCCAGAAAGAATTTTGTTCACTCTGCATCTCCTCTCCCTTATTTGTCGTTCATGCCTTTGCCTTGTGCATACGACTTCTGTCCTAACCATTCCATTGAAATTATTGTTACCAAGATGACCATTCCGTCACTACTCTTTTAACCATATTTATTGAAGGCCTACTCTGTGTCAGGCTCTGGGAATACAGTCATAAGCAAAACAAATCCCTGCTCTTATGTGCTTTCCATTCTAGTAGGGGTTACAAAAAATTATCTAATAAATAATAATTATAATGTCAAGTAGAGATAGGTACCATGATAAAAAGTTCGTCTGGATAAGGTGCTGGCAAGAAAATAATGTTATTTTATATAAAATAGTCAAAGAAGCCCTCTTTGCAAAGGTGACATTTAAGCAGAGATCTCACCAAAGTTATGGTGTAAGACATGCAGGTATCTGGGGTGAAGAGGAGTTTATAAAGGGAGAACAGAAAGCACGAGGATCTTGAGGCAAAGAGTCACATGAGAAGGGAGAATGGCCTTCTGATTCTTGTTTCTTAAATCCAATAACAAGACCTTTGTCAATATAAACCTTGTTAGACTCTGCAACATTTACTAACTCTTGACTTCTCTCCCTCCACCTTGAAAGTCCTTTCTCTATTGGCTTCTGCCATACCATTCTCTAGTTTTCCTGCTTTTTCTCTCTCCATCCCATCTCACTTTTATTCTTGAGCTCCTCATCCTCAACCCAATTTTTTTTTTTTTTTTTTTTTTTTGAGACAGTCTCGCACTGTCGCCGAGGCTGGAGTCGCAGTTCGGCTCACTGCAACCTCTGCCTCCTGGATTCAAGCGATTCTCCTGCCTCAGCCTCTCAAGTAGCTGGGATTATAGGCGTGTACCACCATGCCCAGCTAAGTTTTTGTATTTATTTTAATAGAGACGGGGTTTCACTATGTTGACAAGGCTAGTCTTGAACTCCTGACCTCTTGATCTGCCTGCCTCGGCCTCCCAAAGTGCTGGGATTACAGGCGTGAGCCACTGTGCTAAGACTTTTTTTTTTTTTGTGAGACGGAGTTTCACTCTTGTTGCCCAGGCTGGAGTGTAATGGTGCAGTCTCGGCTCACTGCAACCTCCGCCTCCCGGATTCATGCGATTCTCCTGCCTCAACCTCCCAAGTAGCTGGGATTACAGGTGGCTACCACCACACCTGGCTAATTTTTGTATTTTTAGTAGAGACAGTGTTTCACTATGTTGGCTAGGCTGGTCTCAAACTCCTGACCTCAGATGATTCTCCCGCTTTGGACTTCCAAAGCACTGAGATTACAGGTGTGAGCCACCGCACCTGGACTTTTTTTTTTTTTTTTTTTTTTTTTTTTTGAGACAACGTCTTGCTCTGTCACTCAGGCTGGAGGGCAGTGCTGTAACCATGGCTCATTGCAGCCTGGCGCTCTTGGGCTTGAACAATCCTCCCACCTCAGCCTCCTGAGTAGCTCTGACCACAAGCATGTGCCACCATGTCCAGCTAATTTTTTTTATTTTTTGTAAAGATTGGGTCTCATTATGTTGCCCAGGCTGGAGTACAGTGGTCCAATCACAGCTCACTGCAATCTCAACCTCCTGGGCTCAAGCAATTTTCCCACCTCAGCCTCCCAGGTAGCTAGGACCATAAGCATGCACCACCATACCCAGCTAATTTTTGTATATATTGTAGAGACAGTGTTTCACCATGTTGCCCAGGCTGGTCTTGAACTCCTGAGTTCAAGCAATCCACCTGCCTTAGCCTCCCAAAGTGCTGGAATTACAGGCATGTGCCACCATGCCCGGGCTTCTGATCTGCTTTTCTGTCACTCTGTCTTCTCTTACTGAGTGATCTCAGCAGTGGTTTTGGCTTCGACTACCAATCACATGTTGATGAAGCCAAAGTTTATATTTCTAACCCACACTTCTCTTCTGAACTCCACACTCACATATTTAATCATTTTGCACAATTCTACTTGGATATATCCTGGAAACTTCAAACTCAATATGTCTGAAGATAAGCTCATCATCTTTCCTCCTAAATCAACTTCTTGTATAATAGTCCATATTTAAATTGGTGGGACCATCTAGCTGACTAAGCCAGAAACCTAAATGTCCGTAAGATTCTTCCCACTTTCTTTTCCTCCATGTTGGAAGAGTCACAGGACCAGTTTATTTTATCTAGTATCTCAGTCTCTGTCCATTGCCACTGTCTCATGCAGATCCTTTCCCACCATTTCTTGCTATTTCTTGCCAGCTTGCCAGCTTCCCAACTGGTTTTCCAGCTTCCAGTCTCTTACCCCTGACCTTACCTTCTGCACTAACCCTAGAATGACTCTTATAAAATGTATTTCTGATCGTGTCACTTCTTTGTTTCTTTTTCTTTCTTTCCCTTTCTTTCTTTCTCTTTCTTTCTTTCTTTCTCTTTCTTTCTTTCTTTTCTTTCTTTCTTTCTCTCTCTTTCTTTCCTTTCTTTCTTTCTTTCTTTCTTTCTTTCTTTCTTTCTTTCTTTCTTTCTTTCTTTCTTTCTTTCTTTCTTCTTTCTCTCTTTCTCTCTCTCTCTCTCTCTCTGTCTCTCTCTCTCTCTCCCTTCCTTCCTTCTCTCTTTCTTTCTTTTTTTTTTTTCAGATGGGGTCTCACTATGTTGCCCAGGCTAGTCTCAAACTCCTGGCCTCAAGCAATCCTCCTGCCTCAGGCTCCCAGAGTGTTGGGATTACAGGCGTGAGCTGCCACAACTGGCCATCACTTTATACTTAAAATTATCTCAATTTCTGGCCAGGTGCAGTGGCTCATGCCTGTAATCCCAGCACTTTGGGAGGCTGAGGCAGGTGAATTGCTTGAGCCCAGGAGTTCAAGACCAGCCTGGGCATCATGGTGAAAAACTGTCTCTACTAAAAAATTAGGTGGACATGGTGGCACATGCTTGTAATACCACTTACTCAGGAGGTTAAGGCATGAGAATCGCTTGAACCAGGGAGGTGGAGGTTGGGGTGAGCCAAGATCATGCCTCTGCACTCCAGCCTGGGAGACAGAGGGAGACTCCATCTCAAAAAAAAAAAAATCTCAATTTCCATTAGGATAAAACGCAAACTTCTTAGCAAGGAACAGGTGGTCTTTTAAGATCTGGCCACTGCTGACTTCTCCAGCCTCATATTTCACTACTCCACACAGGCACCCTATATTTCTGCTACTCCAAATACATTTAAAATTTTTTTAAATTTATTTTTAATTTTTTGTAGAGATGGGGTCTTGCTAATGTTGCCCAGGCTAGTCTCAAACTCTTGGGGTCAAGTGATCCTCCAGCCTTGACCTCCTAAGGTGCTGGGAATATAGGCCTCCAAATTAATTTCAATTAAAACTTTAATATGTCATGTCCTTACTGATGTCCGTGCCTCTGTTTGTGCTGTACTTTCTGAACATTCAGGGCTGGCAAAATTTTCTTCAATCTTAAAGTCACAACTTAATCTTTCTTTCTTTCTTTTTTTTTTTTTTTTTTTTTATTATGGTAAGAACGGAGATCATACGCATCTAGGACCGCCCAGAGGAGACAGTGAGACCATGGAAACTATACAGGACTCACTGCAAGACTACCGCTACCCGGGTTATCAGAGAACACGAGTTCTCATCCGCAGCCGCGCGGCAGACCATGGAACATAAAGATGCGCCCCTTAGCCCAGACATAGTTATTTTAGGATATTAGTAAGACAAGAAGAATATTCACAGTGTTAAGACACAGGATGGTCCTCTGATCTACCTGAACCATTGTGATCCAACAACTCTGGTTGGGCTCCCAAACGTGCATGAGGATACGCTTGAGCAACCACAAGCGCACCGGCAACAACTTAATTTTACTATACCCTGTCTCAGTACCCATACACCTAGGGCTGTGTCTACGTTAGGGGCATGCTCTCGTGGTCTGTTGGCCTTAGGAGCAGTACATGCTCCTGTCATTTCCTTATAAATGTTAAGTCTAGTTATTTTTCTTCCTCCTCTCTCTCTCTCTCTATATGTGTGTGTGTGTATATATATATATATATATATATTTTTTTTTTTTTTTTTCCTGAGACGGAGTCTCACTCTGTTACCCAGGCTGTAGTGCAATGGTGCAGTATCGGCTTACTGCAACCTCCACCTCCCGGGTTCGAGCGATTCTCCTGTCTCAGCCTCTCAAGTATCTGGGACTACAGGCATGTGTTACCACACCCGGCTAATTTTTGTATTTTTGGTAGAGAGGGGATTTCACTATGTTGGCCAGGATGGTCTTGAACTCATGACCTCATGATCTGACCTCCTTGGTCTCCCAAAGTGCTGGGATTACAGGCATGAGCCACCGCACCCAGCGGTGAATTTATAAATTTATATTTTTATAAATTTATAAATTCAAACAATTTATAACTTGTTTGAAGCTAGGGTCTGCTTCTTTCCTCCTTGTCCCAGGGCCTAGCTTAGTATATAGCACATAGGAAGCACTCGATAAATGTTTTTTTGAAGGATGTAAGGAAATAAAGAAATAATCCAATACAACTGTGTTAAGGAGGTATGTAGAATCCAGGAATAAGATAAGAGCAGACATAATGGGGAAACAGTCCAGATGACATCTGACCCCTTCCAACCTTCAGCTTTGATGAGTTCCTGGGGCAGGAAAACTCAAAATGAATAATGAAGGTGGACGTTTATTGTGATCTCATCTCTCATTTATCTGACTTCCTCTCTTCTCTGGTCTGCAAAAAAAGATATATTCATACCCTAAATGTGAGATAAGCTGATGATTTTGTAGATGCCATAATTTAATTATTTACCTATTAAAGCCCAGCAATGTGCAGCCCATTCTATTTGCCTCCTCTTTCTTATTTTCTAGCTTTTCGTGAAGCAAAAAAATACAGCAACAAAAAACTTACTGGAGGAATATGTGGTTGTTTAATGTGGACTTCTCTTGTATCCTCTAACAATCAAGCAAACTGGTAATTCTTATTCTTTGCTGAATTACAAAGGATATATTATCCCTGCCCATTCTACTGCAGGAGAATAATGGTGTGCAGAAGGAAGAGAAAGGGACATTATAGAAAGGGACATTATTTTTCCAGGCCTCCTTCCCAAAAAAGAGGAAAAAGCTGTCGCCAAAGGCCTATGTGTTTTGCTAAGGCACTGAATCTTTCCCTCTGGTAAAATCTAAAATCCTCAGGTGAACCCAGAAGTTCTAGTTTTGGAAATCTCATCTACTAAAAGTATGAATAAATAACATAGATACATGAATATTTTATGCAATATTATTTCAAGCGGCAAAAGACACCAGAAACCACTTGAATATTTATTATAGAGGAATATAAAAATAAAATATGGGATATCCAAACTATAGATATTATGAAACTGTTAAAAATAATAAGACCCAGTGAGGTGGCTTACACTTGTAATCTCAGTGCTTTGGGAGGTTGATGGGGGAGGATTGCTTGAGGCCTGGAGCTCAAGACCAGCCTGGGGAACGTAGCAAGACCCTGTCTCTATAGATAATTTAAAAATAAAGTAAAAATTAGCCAGGTGTGATGGTGCACGCCAGTAGTCCTAACCAATCAGGAGGCTGAGGCCAGAGGATCCCTTGAGCCCAGGAGTTGGAGGGTGCAGTGAGTTAAGATCACACTACTGCATTCTAGCCAGGGCAACAGAACAATGACCCTTTCTCTAACAAAAGAAATAATAATAATAACAAGTTAGATCTATGTGTATTAACCTGGAGGAATTTGAATGAAATATAGAGGAAAAAAGCAAATGATTTTTAGAGGTTTATATAGTCCCATTTTTAAAAGATTATGTCAAAAATCTCTAGACATGTGAATGTATATATATAGATGTATGTGTGTGTGTATTATATATACACACACAGACATACATAGGTATGAAAAGATGCATATCAAAACTTCACATTGGTTGTGGGGAGGAGGGAATTCAGCAGAAAGGGATATTGTTGACTGTTTTACACAATAGTATTGTTTGACTTGTTCCCTCAAGCTGGCATTGCTTTTGCACTTTGAAAGGAAAACCCAAATTTAAAAAAAATCCCCCCAACACACACTTTTTGAAGATAAAAGCCCTCAACCAGTGCTTTAAGTCTAAAAATCATTCTAACAAGCAGGATTCCTTTGACTCCTCCTAAAGGATCCCCTGCTTAGCTTGCTATAATAGTACATCTGGAGAAAAATGGGCGCGGGGGGCGGGGGGTGGGAAGGGAAGCGAAAACTCTCTGGCTGGGCGGCAGAAATCTTTCTGAAACTGACTAGCCTGCTGAGTGATAGCAGTGAGGCCATGGAAGCCCACGCTCTGGAATGGCCCATTGGACCTCTGTGTTCTCAGGAAGGAGAAAAGTAGAAAAAAGCAGCCTGATTGCCTCTTGGCTCTTAGCCAAAGTTGCTGTGCATGGTGGGAGTGGAATTTTTCCATGGCAGAGGAAGAGGAAAAATCAGATCACATTTCCCACTGCCAGGGCCTATTTATTCAGGATGATCTAGGGGCCCTTGCTGTTCATAACAGAATTGTGTTTTACTGGGTCGTGCCTTAATTTTCACCATTAGAAATCTCTTTCTTTTCTTTTCTTTTCTATTTTTTTTGAGACAGAGTCCTCGCTTTGTTGCCCAGGCTGGAGTATAGTGGTATGATCTCAGCTCACTGCAACCTTCACTTGCTGGGCTCAAGCAATCCTTCCCACCTCAGCCTCTTGTGTAGCTGGGACTACAGGTGTGTGCCACCACACTTGGCGAATTTTTTTTTTTTTCTTTTGAAATGGAGTCTCGCTCTGTCACCCAGTCTGGAGTGCAGTGGCACGATCTTGGCTCACTGCAACCTCCGCCTCCCGGGTTCAAGTGATTCTCTCGCCTCAGCCTCCTGAGTAGCTGGGATTACAGGCACCCACCACCATGCCCAGCTAATTTTTGTATTTTTAGTAGAGACGGGGTTTCACCATGTTGGTCAGGCTGGTCTTGAACTCCTGACCTCGTGATCCACCCACCTCGGCCTCCTAAAGTGTTGAGATTACAGGCATGAGCCACTCCACCTGGCCTTACTTGGCAAATGTTTAAAACTTTTTGCAGAGACAAGGTCTCACTTTGTTGCCCTGGCTGGTCTTGAACTCCTGGGCTCAAGCAATCCTTTTGTCTCAATCTACCAAAGTGCTGAAATTACAGGTGTTAGTCACCACACCTGGCCCTTTTTTTTTCTTTTTCCTTCTTTTTTGCCTTCGTATTTGGATGTGTTTCTCCCTAAAATACAAACACCCTAGAGAAGTGCCATGCATGGCCATTATTCGATTAACTGCAAAAGGAAGTCAGGGCAAAACAAACGTGAACAACTATTGGTTAGGCAAGGAAAATCACATTTTCCAGAAGAACCAGACATTTATCTCTTTTACCTTACAAAAGCAATGATATCAGCAACTTTTGGGAAGACTTGAGAGCCCACAAGAGGAATCTTCTCTTCTTTACCCCTTCTTCTGCCCTCCCCCAACCAGGGTACTTAGATAGTAGTCATGGATATTCAGAAAGCATTTTTGTAAAAATTTCACTTGGGAGTGAAGAGGTTAAGTACAGAACTACCGAATCATGTACTTGGAAGAGACTTAATGGCCATCTGCTTCCACCTCTACCTATATACTAATAATACTTGATCCCATTTTCTGAAGGCTGACTATGGGCTTTGCCATTGTGTGCCAAAGTCACACAGATAATATTTATAGTGTCCAGGCAATTAATCCACAGATTCCATGATTTTTGCCTCAGGTACACTGCCTTTCTTTATGACGTCACTGAAAAGTAACCAGTTTCTGCTTGGACACTTCCAGTAATGGGGAGCTTACTATTTTTAGAGGCAATCTTTTCGTTACTTATGAGGAAATTCTTTTTTGACGCTGGCTGTGCAGAAAACAGCCAGCATAACCATTCGTCATGTTTAGACCTTAAAGTGCCAAAGATATGTCATCCCCCGGTCACCTCTGTTGTCTGTTCTTAGTTCTTTCAACTGTTCCTTCCTCTGTTTTCACCATCCTGGACCTACTTCTCAATACAGTCTTTAGTTTGTCCAGTAACATCCAAACTTAATTGTCACATCCAGGACTGAAAACAACAATTACACAAATGTAAACTCCACAATGGCAGAGAATGTATCTGTCTTCTTTATCTAGTTCTTAGCAGTTGCCCTGACATAAAGTAGGCACTCAATATATTTGCTGAATGAATGAATAACTCTTCTAGATGTGGAAGCTTCAGTACAGAATAGAGCAGGACTCTCCCCTCCTCATTCTGGATGTTTTCTGGGTTGATGAAGGTAGTCTAGCTCACTGCTTGCCTAATTGGCAGCCCACCCTCACCCTGGCCAACACTGACAACTTACCCAGTTTATTATCACTCAAATTGCTAAGACTTTGTAAAAACTACAAGCACATAGCCAGGCAGGACTTTCCCTTCCTATTTTATGGTTGTTGTTGTTGTTATTTTAACTTTGGGCCATACTTTATAGCAAGTGTGCTCTAGTGGAAAGAGCACACTCTTTGGCCATTGATATGGTTTGGATGTTTGTCCCCTGAGGTGAGGCCCGGTAGGAGGTGATTGGATCTTGGGGACAGATCCCTCATGAATGATTTAACACCACCCCCTTGGTAATGAGTGAGTTCTCAGTTAATTCACATGATATCTGGTTGTTTAAGAGTCTGAGACCTCCCCCACCCCCTTGTTCCTGCTCTCACCATGTGACACACCTGCTCTTCCTTCACCTTCTGCCATGATTGGAAGCTTCCTGAGGTCCTCATCAGGAGCAGATGCTGGAGCCATGCTTGTACGGCCTGCAGAACCATAAGTCAATTACACCTCTTTTCTTTATAAATTACCCAGCCTCAGGTATGACTTTAGACCACTGAAAGGACGAACCCACACAGAAAACTAGGACTGAGAAGTGGGGCATTGCTTTAAAGATAACCAAAGACGTGGAAGCAGCTTTGGAACTGGGTAAGGGGCAGAGGTTGGAAGAGTTTGGAGAGTTCAGAAGAAGACAGGAAGACGAGGGAAAGTTTGGAACTTCTTAGAGACTGGTTAAATGGTTGTGCAGCCCTGCTCAGCCTCAGGACACTGCTCCCCACATCCTAGCTGCTCCAGCTACAGCCAAGGCTCAATGGGCCCCAGGTACAGCTTGGGCCATGACTCTGGAGGGCACAAGCCATAAGACTTGGTGGCTTCCATGTGGTGTTAAGTTTGCAGGTGCACAGAATGCAAGAATGAAGGAGGCTTGGTAGCCTCTACCTAGATGTCAGAAGATGTATGGAAAATCTGGGTGCCCAGGCAGAAGTCTGCTACAGTGGTGGAGCACCCACAGAAATACTGTACTAGAGTAATTCCAAGGGGAAATGTGGAGTTGGAGCCCTCACACAGTTCTCACTGGGGCACTGCTTAGTGGAGCTATGGGAACGGGGCCACTGCCCTCCAGACCCCTACATGGTAGAACCACTGACAGCTTGCATCCTGAGCCTGGAAAAGCCAGAAGCACTCAACTCCAACCTGTGAGAACAGACAGGTAAGTCACGGAGGTTGGGCCTTGGGAGCCCACCTTTCACACCAGTGCGCCCAGGATGTGGGACATAGAGTCAAGGCTTGGGTTGGAGCTTTAAGATTTAATGCCTGCCCTGCTGGATTTCAGATTTTCATGGGGTCTATTACTCCTTTCTTTTGGCCAGTTTCTCTTTTTTGGAACAAGAATGTTACCTAACACCTAAACCGCCATTGTATCTTGGAAGTAAATTATTTTTATCTTACAGGCTCATTGGTGGAAGGAACTCATTTTCAAATGAGACATGGGGCTTGGGACTTTTGAGTTAGTGTAGGAATGAGTTAAGACTCTGGGGGACTATTGCAAAGGCATGATTATATTTTGCAATGTGAGAAGGACATGAGATTCGGGGGCCAAGGGCAGAATTATATGGTATGGGTGTTTGTCCCCTCCAAATCTCATGTTGAAATATGATTCTCAGTGTGGGATGTAGGGCCTGGTGGGAGGTGATTGGATCATAGGGGCAGATTCCTTAGCCCCATCTCCTGGGTGATAAGTGAGTTCTTGGTCAGTTAGTTCACATGAGATCTGGTTGTTTCAAGTCTGGGACCTTCCCCCACCACTACCTTCTTGCTTCTCCTCTTGCCATGTGACATGCCTGCTCCCCCTTCACCTTTCACCACGATTGGAAGCATTCGGAGCCCTTCATCAGGAGTAGATGCTGGATCCATGCTTGCATAGCCTGCAGACCCTGAGCCAATTAAGCCTCTTTTCTTTTCTTTTCTTTTTTTTTTTTTTTTTGTTTCCTTCTGATTCAGTCCTCATAAACTGCTTTTCTTTATAAATTAGTCAACCTCAGGTATTTCTTTATAGCAACACAAAAGTGGCCTAACACAGCCACATACACACCTGGGTAAGAATCTTGGCTTTGCGTTCAATGGCTGCATAATTTTGGATCAATCACTTAGCCTCTCTGAGCCTCCATTTTCAGCATCTATAAAATGGAGTACTGGGCCGGGTACGGTGGCTCATGCCTGTAATCCCAGCACTTTGGGAGGCCCAGGCGGGAAGATCACAAAGTCAGGAGATTGAGACCATCCTGGCTAACACTGTGAAACCCCATCTCTACCAAAAATACAAAAATTAGCCCAGAGTGGTGCCATGTACCTGTAGTCCCAGCTACTCAGAAGGCTGAGGCAGGAGAGTTGTTTGAACCTGGGAATTGGAGGTTGCAGTGGGCTGAGATCGCATCACTGCACTCCAGCCTGGGCGACAGAGCAAGACTCCTTCTAAAAAAAAAAAAAAAAAGGGCTGTCGGGGCAGGGGTGGGGGAGTACTATACAAAATATCTCACAGGCTGGGCGCGGTGGCTCAAGCCTGTAATCCCAGCATTTTGGGAGGCCGAGACGGGCGGATCACAAGGTCAGGAGATCGAGACCATCCTGGCTAACACGGTGAAACCCCGTCTCTACTAAAAACTACAAAAAACTAGCCGGGCGACGTGGCGGCGCCTGTAGTCCCAGCTACCCGGGAGGCTGAGNTCTCAACCATTATCTCTTCAGATATTATTCTACCTCACTCTTTTTTCATTTTATTTTTGGATGGATAACATGTATGTTAAGAATTTTGATATTGTCCAACAACACAGGATGCTCTGTTTTTGTTTTGTACTTTTATTTTCCCTTGGCTTAAGTTTGAGTAATTTCTGTTAACGAATCTGCATATTCACAATTTCTTTCTTGAGTTACTTTGAGTTAGCTAGCAAGTCTGTCAAAGTGAGTCTTCATCTCTGCTAACATGTTTTTCATTTACAGCATTTTTAATTATTTTTATGGTTTCCATTTTGGTTATAATTTCCCACATAATGTTACATGTTGTCAGTTTCTTCTACTAGAGACTTGAACACATTACTCGTAGTTATTTTTAAATACCTCTCTGAAATTCCAGCATCTCAATTATCTCTGAGTCTGGTTGTGTTGATTGTTTTGCCCCTTGACTATGTATTGTTTTCCATCTGCATTTTTGGGTGTCTCATAACTTTTGATTGAGTATTGAGCATACAGTAGAAGTGAGAACTAAAATAATGAGTATTTATGCCCGAGATGTGCATGCTTCTTCTTCTGATAGACTTTCATTGTGGAAAGTTAAGTTAATCTAGGCAAGTGTTGAGCTGTTTTCAGGTTTCATTGTCATTGTGAATACTTTCAGTGCACCGCTGCTTTCAATTCCTTTGGTGTTATTTTGTGCTTAATGTGAAGATTAGTGTGCTTGTGAACTTGTCTTACTGTTTTACTGGATAGAAGAAACATTACTTTAGCTGCATCCAACATGTTGTTTGATGTTATGTTGTCATTTTTATTCCATTCAACATATTTTTAACTTTTGATATCTTCTTTTACCCATAAATTATATAAAACTATGTTGTTTAGTTTCTATATATCTGGGATAGTCCATATATCCTACTGCTATTGATTTATAATTTATTATTTTCCAGTCAGATAACACACTTCACATGATTTCAGTCACCTCAAATATATTGAGACTTGTTTTATGGCCAACATCATGATCTATTTTAGTTAATGTTCCAAAAAGAATATGAGTTTAACATTCTAAACTCTATTAAGTCAATTTTCTCAAATAATATACTATTGGTCTCTATATTTTTATTTTTACTAATTGTCTGTTTTTGTGACGTGTCAGTTAAAAGAGAGCTGTTGAAATCTCCAAATGTAGTTTGGCATATGTCTATAGCTCCTTTTACATCTATTTTTATCAATTTTAAAGGTTTATTGTTAGGTGCATAAACATTGAATTACTATTTTCTCCTGATGAATTAATGCCTTTATTATGAAATGACCTCCTTTACCACTGGTAATATTCCTTGTTCTGAGTTATACACTGATTTTAACAAAATTATACTGCCTTTTGTGAAATGCATATTAGCATATAATTTATTTTATAATTTTACTTATAAAGTTTATGTTTATGTTTAAAGTGAGTTTATATATACACATAAATATTAACCAATTTATATTTGAGTTGAGTTTTATAAATAGATTATGGTTAAGTCTAGATTATTTATCCAGCCTTTAGTGAGTTTAGACCATTTACATTAATACATTGTTACTGTGTTAGTTGTACCAGCATAATCATTTTTTTAATTTTTTCTATCTATTCCTTGTTCCTGTTCTTTTTTTTTTGTTTGTTTGTTTGTTTGTTTGTTTGAGACGGAGTCTTGCTCTGCCACCCAGGCTGGAGTGCAGTGGCCGGATCTCAGCTCACTGCAAGCTCCGCCTCCCGGGTTTACGCCATTCTCCTGCCTCAGCCTCCCGAGTAGCTGGGACTACAGGCGCCCGCCTCGTCGCCCGGCTAGTTTTTTGTATTTTTAAGTAGAGACAGGGTTTCACTGTATTAGCCAGGATGGTCTCGATCTCCTGAACTCGTGATCCGCCCGTCTCGGCCTCCCAAAGTGCTGGGATTACAGGCTTGAGCCACCGCGCCCGGCCTCAGATGTTTCTTAGTTAAAGTAGCAGTCCTTGGATATTAAACAGGTAGTCTCTATTTAACATTAAATAAATGGGTGGAGGTAGGGAAAGCCTTTGCATTGAGTAGCTTAAGAAAGAATCTGTGAGGCTGGGCACAGTGACTCATCCTGCAGTCTCAGTTCGGGAGGCTGAGGTGGGAGGACCCCTTGAGCCCAGGAGTTGGAGACCAGCCTGGGCAACATAACAATACCCCATCTCTACAAAAAAAATTTTAAATTAGCCAGGCATGGTGGTATGTGCCTGTAGTCCCAGCTACTCAGGAGGCTGAGGCAGGAGCATTGCTTGAGCCCAGGAGGTCAAGGCTGCAGTGAGCCATGATTGCACCACGGCACCCCAGCCTCAGCAACAGAATGAGACCCTGTCTCTAAATAAATAAATAAGACTGTATATGTTTCAAGAAGGTTATAATTATATTATGGCAGGAGAGAAAATCTGTTAAAATGTAAATAAGGCTTTGTCTTCATTTCTAGATTTTCCCATCCTTGTGTTTACCCAGTGAATAAAATATTGCTCTGCACTCTCTTCCTGTCTTCAATAGCCCTTCCATTTACCATCATGGAATTCTTCTCCAGGGTTTCACCATGGAGTCATCTAGCCATCTTGACAGGGACAGCCCCTCTATCTTCAGCCTGAGTTTTGCTGGAGTATGGGAGTCTGGGATTGGGCTGCTCCCTGAATTTGTCAGGAGCCCTAGTCCCCTGCCATAGCCACCCTTAGATTCCAGCCTTCCAAAATCCTGATCTACTGACCCAGGCTCTGCAACTATACGAGGGCTCCAAGTTTCCATTTATATTTGAATTGCCCACTGGACTAAAAGCTCTTCTCTGAATCTCCATCTACTTATTTGAGTCCTGACACCCTACTTAGTTCTTTTGTTCTTTTTTTTTTTTTTTTTTTTGTAAGAAACGGGGTCTCGCTCTGCCTTCCAGGCTGGAGTGCAGTAGCATGAACACTGCTTACTGTAACTTTGAACTCCCAGGCTTAAGCAATTCTCCCACCTTAGCCTCTGGAGTAGCTGAGGCTACAGGCACACACCATCATGCTTGGGTAATTTAAAAACAATTTTTTTTTTTTTTTTAGATAGGTTTCCTTCTGTTGCCAAGGTTGATCTCGAACTCCTGGCCTAAGGAAATCCTCTCTTCTTAACCTCCCAAAGTGCTGGGATTATAGTCCCATTGAGCCCAGCTCCCACTTAGCTCTTGCTGGAATCCACCTCTTCCTAGTTGTATGACTTACAGCAACTAACCTAATCTTTCTGAATCTCCATTTTCTACTTCTTAGGCTGTTGCAAGGACAAAATGAAATGCCAAAGACAGACAGACGTTGGTGTAGATACAGATAAGGATATGGATAGAGGTATGCAGATGTTCAAGAAACATTAGTTTTTCATCCCTATATTTACAAATCTCAGCTTCTGGTGCTATGTCCATTACTTCAGGCCTCCTTCACTTGCCATGAAAGCTTGAGTCTGCCATTCCTTCACAGACATTCTCCTATGTGTCCACCATTCCCATGCCATTCTTTCTCTTTTTCATTCGTAGCCTGTACCGCTGAGGTCCCTGAAAGCACTATGGCTGAGCCAGCACAGCTCACAGCAGACCCATCTGCTTGGATCATCTTTCTTTCTCCCGTTCTTCATCCCTATCCCCACAGCACCCATACTTCCCAACCATCCTTGATACTCAAAGTTTGGTCTGAGGGCCAGCAGCAGTATCACCTGGGTGCATTAGAAATGCAGTATGTGATGCCCCACTCCAGACCTGGAATTCTGCATTTCGACAGGGTTAACATTCCTCCTCCAGGAATCTTTCTCTGATGTCCCTGTAGTAAGTTAGAGGCTCCTATGCCATGCTCCATCCCACAGGAATCAGCCTGCCGTAGAACCAAAGAAACTCATTCCTGGCCGTGGGACCCACATGTGCAAAAGACTACAGGCTAAAAATATCCTAGAGCATGTGGTATATGGATTAATCTATCCCCTCCACTGCAATGATTTTTTTTTTTTTTTTTTTTTTTTTTTGAGACAGAGTCTCACTCTGTCACTCAGGCTGGAGTACAGTGGTGTGATCTCAGCTCACTGCAACCTCTACCTCCCTGGTTCAAGTGATTCTCCTGCCTCAGCCTCCTGAGTAGCTGGGATTACAGGCATGCGCCAGCTGTGTTTGGCTAATTTTTGTATTTTTAGTAGAGATGGAGTTTTACCATGTTGGCCAGGCTAGTCTCAAACTCTTGACTTAAGGTGATCCGCCTGCCTCAGCCTCCCAAAGTGCTGGGGTTACCGGTGTGAGGCACCACACCCAGCCTCCACTGCAATGATTTATGTACATATCTGTCTCCCTTACTCATCCATGAGTTCCTTAAAAGCAGGAACTGAGTCCTGTTGATCTTTGTATTTCCAATACCTCGTATAGTGTCAGGCATAGAGTAGGTGTCCAACAAGTACACAGATAGGACAGCAACAAGAAGATAGGCTTGGAAAGGGATTTCTTCTGGGCTTAGTTCATTGTCCATCAAACTGGTATCTTGAGCTTTCTTCTAGAGCAGTAGGATAAGACCACTAAGAAAAAAAAGTTTTTTCAATTAAAGGAAGAAATTACAAATGATGGGTAGGTTTCTGGGTGCTCTGTAAGCTATCCTTTTTAAAAATCCCTCAGAAATATATTTCACTGGTAACAGTAAAAAAGATGAGGAGGAAGAAGTTCAGAGGTGGCTGAATAGTGAAGAGTGAGCATATGTTTTTGGTTTTACTCCCGCTCCAGTTTCAACTCCAAAGGCATGCATGTATTTCCCTGGAGGCACATGTGACTTAGTTACAGCCCTTGTGCTACATTTCTTTTGTCTATAGCACAAGGATAAATGCCTCTTATGCTCATTTCTGAGAAAGGAGCCCAAGTTCAGTTTGTTTGTCCTTGTTACATTAGCTGAAGTTGAGAGAGCCTTAACTCCCACCTCCTTTACAAAAATTCTATAGAGATTATGAAATTTAGAATCAAACAGAGATGAAAAGTCCTCTAGTCTGCCAGTCTCCAACTTGCACCCTTTGGCTCTATTAGCATTATTGCAAAAAGTCCACAAATCTATGTAGGCATTTAGCATTGGGTTCAGGCTGAATAAAGGTTATGTCTTGCACAAATAGATTCTATTTTTCAAGTCATAAGTGGCTTAGAACACTGACTCTAGAGCCATAAAGCCTGAGTTGAATCTCAGCTCCACCAGTACTAGTTGTGTGCCTTGAAGCAAGGCACTTTCTGTGCCTGTTTTCTCATTGGTAAAACAGGGATAACTATACTTATTTCACAGAATTACATGAGCTAACACTTGTATAATTTTCATCATAGCATCTGGACTATAATAAGCACTATATAAACGCTAGCTAAACAAAACAAATAAAAAAATAAGCTAGGCATGGTGGTGCGTACTTGTAGTCCTAGCTACTTGGGAGGCTGAGGTAGGAGAATCACTTGAGTCCAGGAATTTGAGGCCAGCCTGGGTGACACGGTGAGACTCCATCTCTAAAATAAATAAATAGACTTCAACTAGATCATCTAAGAGAGAATACTGAGATTCAACAGAGAAGTGATGAGAAGCATGGAAAGCAAGTAAGCAGATGGAAGCAAGACAGTCTGATTGGCTGGGATCAGCTGGGAGTCAGGAAAAGCCCCTTGATATGGGAAAAGGGTAAGAAAGAGCCCCAGGGCTCCACATTCCCACCACAGCCTTTTATAGTCTTAGCTATAGGAGAACCCCACAATCCACATGGGCCTTGAGACTAACATAGGGAGCTGCCTAAAGACTGCACAGAGGCCGGGCGTGGTGGCTCACGCCTGTAATCCTAGCAGTTTGGCAGGTCGAGGTGAGTGGATCACCTGAGGTCAGGAGTTCAAGACCAGCCTGGCCAAAATGGTAAAACCCCATCTCTACTAAAAACACAAAAATTAGCCAGGCACAGTGGTGGATGCCTGTAATCCCAGCTACTCGGGGAATTGCTTGAACCCAGGAGGCAGAGGTTGCAGTGAGCCAAGATCGTACCACTACACTCCAGCCTGGGCAACAAGAGCAAAACTCAGTCTCAAAAAAAAAAAAAAAAAAAAGCACAGAGGCATTGCTCCAGAGAGGGAACACACACAAAGTCCCACAGGCATCCATGTCCTAAGCAGCTGCAGCTTGGTGCTATTCTGAGAACCAAGCTCCCAGAGGTCTGCATCCTGCCCTGGGGTCTGGGCTGCTGCTGCCATCACTGGGCTAAGGTGGGAGAGGGGAGGCTGGGCAGTCCCATGCACCCCAAGGAAAATTCCCACTGCTGCTGCGGCAGAATGCTGTGGGACCAAGCATGAGCAAATTACACTGCCTGCAGTTACCGCCTTGGCCGCTCCAGCAGAGATGGGCTCCACCTTCAACGTTGCAGGCCCACAGTGTAGTCACATTGCCCCAATCTGAGCGACGCTGCCCATTCCTATTGCAGCGAGCACCTGTGCACTACCAAGGGGCCTGACGGACATGTTATCAGCGCTGGTCGTCCTTCCACCAGTACCAGTAGTTACCAGAGGTTGGTCAACCCAAACCTGCCAATACCCACTACAGCTAGTCACCCAACTGCAGCCATCACCAGAGGCCAGGGGACTAGCCCTGCACAACCGTCACAGGCCACTACCAACCACCACCATGGAGCCTCCCTGACCCAGTGGTTTTCCATCACTGCTAACTGCATGGCCACAGCAATGCCAGCTGCCAAGGGGCCTGAGATGCACATACCCAATCCACTGCTCGGCCCACCACTACTGCCACTGGGGCTCAAACACTGGCCCACTTGGCACCCTAGTTCCAGCAAAACCTAACCACAGACTCCAGTGATAACCACACCTAGAGCCACCAAAAATGCATGGATGCCACTGATGCCATTTACAGCTGAAGAAACACAGCCAGGCTGCGTGCGGTGGCTCACACTTGTAATCCCAGCACTTTGGGAGGCCAAGGTGGGTGGATCACCTGAGGTCAGGAGTTTGAGACCAGTCCGACCCATATGGTGAAACCTCGTCCCTACTAAAAATACAAAAATTAGCTGGGCATGGTGGTATGCGCCTGTAGTCCCAGCTCCTCAGGAGGCTGAGACAGCAGATTTGCTTGAACCCCTGGGAGGCAGAAGTTACAGTGAGACAAGATCGCACCACTGTACTCCAGCCCGGGTGACAGAGTGAGATTCCATCTCAAAATAAAAAAGAAATCACATAGCCCACATGCTATTGCATCCACCCCAAATCAAGACCAACCAACGACACCCTATCTAACCAAAAACATATACACATCTTCAGGGAAAAGTCTTCCCCTACAAAGCAATTTCAAAAAATTAGAAGTGACAATTATACTAGATATGCAGATGTCAATGCAAGGACCCAGGAAACATGAAAAAGCAAGGAAATATGACACCACTAAAGGAAAACAATAATTCTCCAGCAGTAGATCCCAATAAAAAAGAAATTCATGAAATATTGATTTTAAAGAACCTTAGTGAGTTACAAGAGAATTCTGAAAAAGAATACAGAGAAATCAGAAAAACAACTCAGGATATGAATGAGAAATTTACCAGAGGGATTTTTATAAAGAACCAAACAGGCCAGGCATGGTGGCTCATGCCTGTAATCCTGGCACTTTGGGAGGCTGAGGCGGGTGGATCACAAAGTCTGGAGATCAACACCATACTGGCTATTGGTGAAACCCCATCTCCACTAAATAAACAAAAAATTAGCCGGGTGTGGTGGCGGGCGCCTGTAGTCCCAGCTACTCGGGAAGCTGAGGCAGGAGAATGGGATGAACCCGGGAGGCGGCGCTTGCCGTGAGCAGAGATCACACCACTGCACTGGAACCTGGGCGACAGAGGGAGACTCAGTCTCAAAAAGAGAGAAAAAAAAAAACAAACAAACAATGCTTAGAACTGAAGAATTCATTTATTTAAGGAAATACAAAATACATTTGAAAGCTTCAACAATAGCTCATACCTGTAATCTTAGCAATTTGGGAGGTCAAGACAGGTGGATTGCCAGAGCTCAGGAGTTTGAGACCAGCCTGGGCAAAAATGGCAAAACTCTGTGTCTACTAAAGATGCAAACAATTAGCTGGGCATGGTGGCATGCACCTGTAATCCCAGCTATGCAGGAAGCTGAGGCACAAGAATCGCCTGAACCCAGGAGGTGAAGGTTGCAGTTAGTGCAGATCATGCCACTGCAGCCTGGGTGACAGAATAAAACTGTGTGTCTCAAAAAAAAAAAAAAGAAAGAAAGAAAGAAAAGAAAGCTTCAACAATAGACTAGATTGCCAGGTGCGGTGGCTCACGCCTGTAATCGTGAGGCTGAGGCAGGTGGATCACGAGGTCAAGAGATTGAGACCATTCTGTCCAACATGGTGAAACTCCATCTGTACTAAAAATACAAACATTAGCTGGGTGTGGTGGTGCGTACCTGTAATCCCAGCTACTCAGGAGGCTTAGGTAGGAGAATCACTTGAACCCAGGAGGTGGAGGTTGCAGTGAGCCGAGATTGTGCCATTGCATTCCAGCCTGGGCAACAAGAGCGAAACTCCATCTCAAAACCAAAAATAGGCTGGCATGATGGCACACACCTGTAGTCCTACCTACTCAGGAGGCTGAAGTGGGAGGACTGCTTGAGCCTGGGATGTCAAGGCTGCAGTGAAGTATAATTGTGCCACTGCCCTGTAGCCTGGACAAGGCAAGAAAAAGAACCTATCTTGAAAAAAAGAAAAAGAAAAAAGAAAAGAAAAGAAAAAAGAATAAGCAAAGTATTCACGATATTTGAGACAACATAAAGCATCTGAATATTCTAATTATTGATGTCCCTGAGGGCTAAGACAGAGTAAAAGAATTAGAAAACCTATGTAACTAAATAATAAATGAAAATTTCCCAAGTTTAGCAGGAAATTTAGACATCCAGGTACAAGAGGCTCAACGATCCCCAGGAAGATACAATGCAAAGATGTATTCTCCATGGCACATTATAGTCCAGACTGTCTAACAAAAGACAAAGAGCAAATATTAAAAATGGCAAGAAAAAAGCATCTAGTCACCTATAAGGGAAACTACATCAGACTAACAGTGGATTGCTTTCCTTTTTTTTCTTTTTTATGAGACAGGGTGTCACTCTGTTGCCCAGGCTGTAGTGCAGTGGCATGATCACTGCTTACTGCAGCCTTGGCCTGCCAGTCTCAAGCGATCCTCCCAAGTATCTAGAACTACAGGCATGTAGTTCTAGTTACTACATGCAATCCGACCAAAGTACTGGGATTATGGGAGTGAGCCACCACACCTGGACATGCCAGTCTATTTTTTAAAAATTATTAGTAGTAAAGATGAGGTCTTACTATGTTGCTCAGGCTGGTCTCAAACTCCTGAACTCTGGCTTTTCACACCTGGCTAATTTCTTAATTTTTAGCAGAGATAGGTCTCAGTATGTTGCCCTGGCTGCTTAACAATAGGTTTCAGAGCAGAAATCTTATAGGCCAGAAGAGAATGAGATGATATATTCAGAGTGCTGAAAGCAAAAAAAAAAAAAAAAAAAAAAAAAACGCCTGTCAGGCAAGGATACTATATCCAGAAAAATTATTTTTCATTAATGAAGGAGAAATAAAGTCTTTCTCAGACAAACAAATGCTGAGGGTTTTGGTTGTTTGTTTGAGACAGGGTCTCGCTCTATTGCCCAGGTTGGAGTACAGTGGCATGATTATAGCTCACTGTAGCCTCAACCTCCCAGGCTCAAGTGATCCTTCTGCCTCAGCCTTTCAAGTAGCTGGGACCACAGATACACACCAACAAGTTCGGTTAACTTTTAAATGTTTTGTAGAGATGGGGTTTGGCTTTGTTGCCCAGGCTAGTCTCAAACTCTTGGGCTCAAGGGATCCTCCCACCTTGGCCTCTGAAAGTGTTGAGATTACAGGCATGAGCCACTGCACCTGACCTAAGGATATTATTATTATTATTTTTTTTTTTTTGAGACGAAGTCTCGCTCTGTCACCCAGGCTGGAGTGCAGTGGCCGGATCTCAGCTCACTGCAAGCTCCGCCTCCCGGGTTCACTCCATTCTCCTGCCTCAGCCTCCTGAGTAGCTGGGACTACAGGCACCCGCCACCTCGCCCGGCTAGTTTTTTGTATTTTTTAGTAGAGACGGGGTTTTACTGTGTTAGCCAGGAAGGTCTCGATTTCCTGACCTCGTGATCCGCCCGTCTCGGCCTCCCAATGTGCTGGGATTACAGGCTTGAGCCACTGCGCTTGGCCTAAGGAGGTTCTTTATTGGTACACTGGCCCCATAAGAAATGCTCAAGGGAGTCCCAAACCTGAAAGTAAAAGGATGACATTTACCATCATGAAAACATACAAAAGTATAAAACTCACTGGTAAAGCAATCACACAAAGGAGGAAGAGAAAAAGCTCAAATGGTTCTGTACAGATATCCACCAAAGCACACAAGAAACAGTAAGAGAGAAAGAAAGGAACAAAGAATATATAAAATAGCCAGAAAACAATTAACAATATGACAAGAACAAAGCCTCATATATCAATAATAGCCTTAAACATAAATAGGTGAAATTCTCCACTTAAAAGATACAGAATAGCTAAATGGATTAAAATAATAATAGTAATTATACAGGATTTAACAGTATGCTGCTTACAAGAAACTCACTTTGTAATCCCAGCACTTTGGAGGCCATGGTGGGTGGATCACCTGAAGTACAGAGTTCAAGACTAGCCTGGCCAACTTGGCAAAACCCTGTATCCACTAAAAATACAAAAATTAGCCCAGCATGGTAGCATGCTCCTGTAATCCCATCTACTCAGGAGGCCGAGGCATGAGAATCACTTGAACCCAGGAGGCAGAGGTTGTGGTGAGCCAAGATCGCACCACTGCACTCCAACCTGAGTGACAGAGCAAGACTATATATTTAAAAAAAAAAAGAAACTCACTTTGTCAGTAAAGACACATACAGACTGAAAGTAATGGGATGGAAAAATATATTCCATGCAAATGAAAACTAAAAGTGAGCAGGAATAGCTACACTTATATGAGACAAAACAGATTTTAGGCCAGACACAGTGGCTCACACTTTTAACCCCAGCACTTTGGGAGGCCAAAGTGAGAGAATCACTTGAGCCCAGGAGTTCAAGACCAACCTAGGCAACACAGTAAGACCTTGTCTCTACAAAAAAGTCAAAAATTACCCAGTCATGGTGGTGCACATCTATAGTCCCAGCCATTTGGGAGGCTTAGGTGGGAGGACTGTTTGAGCCCTAGAGATGGAGATTGTGCCACAGCACTTTAGCCTGAGTGACAGGGTGAGACCCTGTCTCAAAAAACAAAAAACAAAACAAAACAGACTAAGTCAAAAGTAGTTTGAAAAAAAAAAAAAGAGAGAGAGACAAAGAAAGTCATTATATAATGATTAAGGGATCAATCCAGGAAGAGGAAATAACAATTCTAAATATATATGCTCCCAACTCTGGAGCACCAGAAAGCAAATAATACTAGATCTAAAAAGAGAAAGATAGACTGCAATACAATAATAGACAGGAACTTTAAGACCTCACTCTCAGCATTAGACAGATCATCTAGACAGAAAAGAAAGAAAGAAACATTGGATGTAAACTGGACTTTAGACAAAATGGACCTAACAGAAATTTACAGAACATTCTAACAACTGCATAATATACATTATTATTTTAGTTTAGTTTAGTTTTTTGAGACAGAGTCTCACTTTGTCACCCAGGCTGGAGTGCAGTGACATGATCTTGGCCTACTGCAACCTCCAGCTCCTGGGTTCAAGCAATTCTCATGCTTCAGTCTCCCAAGTAGCTGGAATTACAGGTGCACACCACCACGTCCAGTTAATTTTTGTATTTTTTGTAGAGATGGGGCTTCACTATGTTGGCCATGCTGGTCTCGTACTCCTGACCTCAAGTGATCCACCTGCCCTGGCCTCCCAAAGTGCTGGATTAGAAGTATGAGCCACCATGCCTGGCCAGAATATATATTCTTTTCCTCAGTACGTGGAAGATTCTCTAGGATAGACCATATGTTAGGCCACAAAACAAGTCTCAACCAATTTTCTTTTTCTTTTTTTTGAGATGGAGTCTTGCTCTGTTACCTAGGCTGGAGTGCAGTGGTGAATGTGGCTCACTGCAACCTCCATCTCCCGGGTTCAAGTGATTCTCCCGCCTCAGCCTCCCAAGTAGCTGGGACCACAGGTACGTGCCAGCACACCCGGCTAATTTTTGTATTTTTAATAGAGACGGGGTTTCACTATGTTGGCCAGGCCAATCTCAAACTCCTGACCTCAGGTGATCTGCCTGCCTCAGCCTCCCAAAGTGCTGGGATTACAGGCGTGAGCCACCACGCCTGGCCTCTCAACCAAATTTCTAAAAATCAAAATAATATCAAGCATCCTCTCAGACCACAATTGAATAAAATAAGAAATCAATACCAAGAGGAACTGTGAAAACTGTACAAAAACGTGGAGATTAAGCAATAAACTCCTGAATGATGAGTGGGTTGATGAAGAAATCAGGAAGGAAATAAAAAATTTCTTAAAATAAGTGAAAATGGAGTTACAACATACCCAATCCTGCAGGATACAGCAAAAGCTGCACTAAGAGGGGGCTTTTTTTTCTTTTCTTTCTTTGTTTTTTTTTTTTTTGAGATAGAATCTTGCTCTGTCACCCAGGCTGAAGTACAGTGGCGAGATCTTGGCTCACCGCAACCTCTGCCTCCCGGGTTCAAGTGATTCTCCTTCCTCAGCCTCCCAAATAGTTGAGACTACAGGCACACACTATCATGCCTGGCTAATTTTTGTATTTTTAATAGAAATGGGGTTTCACCATGTTGGCCAGGCTGGTCTCGAACTCCTGGCCTCAAGTGATCCTCCTGTCTCGGTCTCCCAAAGTGCTAGGATTACAGGCATGAGCCACCACATCTGGCCAAAAAAGAAAAATTACAAATTAACAATCTAACAAGGTACTTCAAGGAATTAGAAAAGCAAATACAAACCAAACCAAACATTATCAGAAGAAAATAAATAAGGTAGTCATGGTGGCATGTACCTGTAGTTCTAGCTACTCAGGAGGTTGAGGCAGAATGATCGTTTGTTCCCAGGAGGTTGCAGTGACCTTTGATCACTCCACTGCATTCCAGCCTGGGTGACAGAGTGAGACCCTGTCTCAAAAAAAAAAAAAAAAAAAAAAAAAAAAAAAAGATAAACAAAACAAGAAGTTGGTTATTCAGAAAGATAAACAAAATTGATAAATCACTAGCTAGACCAACCAAGAAGAGAAGTCCAGAAAAACAAAATCAGAAATGAAAAAGGAGTTATTGCAACTGATGCCACGGAAATACAAAAGCTCTTCGGAGACTATTATGAACAAATAGATGCTGACAAACTGGAAAACCTAGAGGAAATGGATAAATTCCTGGAAACATACAACCTACCAAGATTTAATCAGGAAGAAATAAAAACCTAGAAGAGACCGATGAGTAGAGAGATTGAATCTGTAATGAAAAGTCTCCCAACAAAGAACAGCCCAGGACCAGATGGATTCACAGGTGAATTCTACTGAATGTACAAAGAAGAGCTAATAATGATCTTCCTGAAACTATTCCAAAAAAATTAAGAATACTTCCTGAGTCGTTCTTCAAGACCATTATCGCCCTGATAACAAAACCAGGCAAGGACATCACAAAAGAAAACTGCAGACCAATATCCCTGATGATCATAGATATAAAAGTCTCCAAAAAATACTAGGAAACCAAGTCCAACAACACATTACAAAGATAATACAGGAGGCCAAGGCAGGATTGCTTGGGCAACCAAGCAAGTCCCTGTCTCCACAAAAAATACAAAAATTAGGCAGGCGTGGTGGTGTGAACCATCTGTAGTCTTAGCGACTCAGGAAGCCGAGGTAGGAGGATTACTTGAGCCCAAAAGGTCCTGGCTGCAGTGTACCAAGATCACACTACTGCTCCTCAGCCTGGGCAATGGAGCAAGACCCCGTGTTTAAAAAAAAAAAAATCCATTTATTATTTTTTTAAATAGATAGTATAAAACAATTAAGTGAGATTTATACCAGGGATGTAATAATGGTTCAACATATGCAAATCAATAAACATGGTACATCACATCAACTGGATGAAAGACAAAAAACATATGATCATCTCAATAGATAGAGAAAAAGCATTTGCTAAAATTCAACATCCCTTCATGATAAAAACTCTCAACAAACTAGGCATAGAAGGAACATATCTCAAAATAATAAAGGTCATATATGACAAAGCCACAGCTAAGATTATACTGAGTGGGGAAAAATTGAAAGGCTTTCCTCTAAGAACCAGAACAAGACAAGGATGCCCACTTTTACCACTCTCATTCAATATAGTACTAGAAGTCCCAGCTAGAGCCATTAGGCAAGAGAAAGAAACAAAAGGTGTCCAGATTGGAAAAGAGGAATTCAAATGGTCCCTCTTTGCTGATGACATTATTTTATTTGTAGAAAAACCTAAAGACCCCACCAAAAACTCTTAGTTCTGATAAATAAATTCAGTAAAGTTGCAGGATGCAAAATTAATGTATACAAATTACAACCATTTCTATATACCAATAATGATCTAGCCAAAAAAGAAATCAAGAAGGCAATCCCACGTATAGTATAATAGCTATCAAAAAAGTAAAGTATCTAGGAATAAATTTAAACAAGGAGGTGAAAGATCTGCAAGGAAAACTGTAAAACACTGATGAAAGAGAGTAAAAAGGACACCAATAAATGGAAAACCATCCCATGCTTATGGATTGGAAGAGTTAATCTTGTTATAATATTCATATTGTCCAAAGCAATCTACAGATTCAAATTAATCCCTAGAAAAATACCAACATTATTCTTTACAGAAGTAGAAAAAAAATCCTAAAATCACATGAAACCCAAAAGAGCCCAAATAACCAAAGCAATCCTGTGCAAAAAGAACATGACTTGAAGTCACATTTTCTGATTTCAAAATATATTACAAGGCTATAGTAACCAAAACAGCATGGTATGGCTAAATATAGACACATAGACCAATGGGACAGAATACAGAATCCCAAAATAAAGCCACATACTTACAACCAACTGATCTTCAGCAGAGCTGACACAAACTTACAGTGGGGAAAGGATACCTGCTTCAATAAGTGGTGCTGAGATAATTAGATAGCCACATGCAAAACAAAAACAAACAAACAAACAAAAAAAACTGGACCCATATCCTTCACCATCTAGAAAAAATCAAGTCAAAAATGGATTAAAAGGTTAAATTTTTAAGACTCAAAACTATAACAACACAAGAAAGAAAACCCAGGGAAAACTCTATTGCACTTTGGTCTGGGCAAAGAATTTATGACTAAGACTTCAAAAGCACAGGCAACAAAACCAAAAATACACAAATGGGACTTAATTAAATAAAAGGCTTCTGCACAGCAAAATAAATAATCAACAGAGTGAAGAGACATCTTGTTGAATGGAAAAAAATATTTGCAAATTATTCATCTGACAGGAGAGTAACATCCAGAATAAATAAGGAATTCAAACAACAGGAAACAGCAACAACAACAATGAATAATTCTATTAAAAAGTGAGTAAAGGACATAAATAGACATTTCTCAAAAGAAGACATACTAATGGCCAACAGGTATATGAAAAAATGTGAAACTTCACTAATTGATATGATTTGGCTCTGTGTCCTCACCCAAATCTCACCTTGAATTGTAAATTCCATTGTCCCCATGTGTCAAGGGCGGGACCAAGTGGAGTTAATTGGATCATAGGGGGCCGTTTCCCTCATGCTGTTCTCGTGATAATGAATGAGTCTCACGAGATCTGGTGGTTTTATAAGCAGCTGGTATTTCCCCTGCTTGCCCTCACTCTGTCCTTCTGCCCTGTGAAGAAGGTATCTACTTCTCCTTTGCCTTCTGCCATAATTATAAGTTTCTTGAGGCCTCCCCAGCAATGCAGAACTGTGAGTCAATTAAACCTCTTTCCTTTATAAATTACCCAGTCTTGGGTATTTCTTCATAGCAATGTGAGAACGCACTAATACATTAATCATCAGAAAAATGAAAATCAAAACCATAGTGAGATACCATCTTATTCCAGCCAGAATAACTGTTGTGAAAAGACAAAAGTAACAGATGCTGATGAGGATGCCGGTGCGGAGCAAAGAGAACTTATACACTGTTGATGGCAATGTAAATTAATATAACCACTATGGAAAACAGTACGGATATTTCTAGAAAAACTGGAAATAGAATTAGCATTTGACCTGGCAATTTCACTACTTTACCAAAAGAAAAGAAATAAAGGTATCAAAGGGATATCTGCACTCATACGTTTATTGCAGCACTTTTTTTTTTTTTTTTTGAGACAGAGTCTGGCTCTCTTGCCCAGGCTGGAGTGCAGTGGTGTGATCTCATGCAGTACTATTTACAATAGTAAAAATGTGCAATCAACTTGTGTGTATCAGTGGATAAATGGATACAGAGAATATTATATATATATACACAATTGAATACTATTTGGTCATTAAAAAAGAATGAAATCATGCCATTTGCAGCAACATGGATGGAACTGGAGGTTTCTTAAATGACATAAGCCAGGCACAAAAAGACAAATATCACATATTCTCACTTATATGTGGAAGCTAAAAAATTTGATCACCGGGTGGTAGAGAGTAGAAAGACAGATAACAGAGACTGGGAAGTGTGAGTGGGGGCAGTGGGAGAGAATGAAAAGTGGATTAAAGGGTACAAACATAAGTTGGAGAGAAGGAATAAATCCTATGTTTAATAGCAGAGTAGGGTGACTACAATGAACACAAATGTATTGACTCAGGTGATGGATACTCTAAATACCTCCGACTGGATCACCACACATTATAGACATGTAACAAAATTTCACATGTACTTCATAAATTTGTACAAATAAAGTTTTTAATTAAAATAATAAAGTTCATAATAAATGTGGTTGTAGTATTTATTAAAACTCTAACAAATAATTATATGTCCAAATATTTAGCATTGTATGTTTCCCTGTAGCCCGTAAGGACATAGGAGAGCCATGTCTGCCTTGTCCTCAGTGATTTCTGTGGTGCTAACAGAGTAGCTGGCACATAGTGTTTGGTAGATACTACTATGTGGAGTAGGCTCTTCACCTTTTTCCTCACCACATGCTCTTGCTCAGGAACCTACTATGGCTCCTTATTGCTTACTCTACTAAATTCAGTTTCTCTGTCTAACTATTAAGGCCTCAGTAACCTGGCCACATTTGACCTCTCTAGTTCACACATTCTCAACAGGGGTAATATCACGCCCAAGAGGGCAAATGTGGTTCTCAGGGGTTGGAAAAAATCTTACTTTTTAATAGATATAGCACACAAACAATCTATCTATACTACACAACAGAGATACAATGTATCTGTGGTATTAACATTTCATTAGAGGAAGTGACTAGGAAAAATGTCTAAAAAGGTTCCTGGACAGGCAGCAATAATGAAAAAGTTTAAGAAAGACTGATACTGCCTTATTTGCCTCAAGAGAAAAGCACTCACTGCACACGGGGTCAAGGAAATTATTTTGTCTTTGGTCCTCAGTTTTCCGGAAGTAAAATGAAGGGGAGTTACTTGTGGCCTCTGAGGCTCTTTTCTGCTCTGACAGTTGATCACCCAAGACTCAGGGGCTCCCCAAGAACACAGGTATGCCTGTGCTCCTTTCATTTGTGAATTTCATTCTCCCCACTGACCATTATTTCCTCTTGTCCATTTCCCTTCCACACATTCCCAGAACTTCTATTTTTTCCTCCTTTTTTTGGGGCCCCACCTTCTTCACATGAAGTCTCCTCTAATAACACTCCCATCTGCAATCCACAGAGATGGGGTTAGGGTATGTGAGCTAGGATTCAAGTGATGGGGGATTCCTCAAGGTCCTAAGAGATGGGGTTTCTAGCCAGTACCTAGCACAGTGCTTGGCCTGAAATAGATGCTTAATAAGTATTTGCTGGGTGTAGAAAGTATGAATGAATAAATACATTATTTTTCTGAATCTCCACCCTGTTTTCCTCTCCAACCCCTTCCACAATGTTGAAAGCAGCATACAAGTCAGGGAGGGGTCATCCTGGTTTGGGTTTCCCCAGGAGCAAACCATGAGACAAGCAACGGAGTGCAAGTTGTTTATTTGGGAAGTGACCCCAGGAAATGCCGGTAGAACAGTGAAGAAGTAAGGTAGGGAAGGAAGAGATACCAGTAAAAATTGTGTTACAAGCAAGTCAGCACTAGAGGCAACCAGAGCTTAATTCTGCTGGAGAACTCCAGGAACCAGTGTAGTTACCCCCACAAAAGAGGAAAGAGGAGAAGCCTTCGGGTCAGCTAGGTACTGAACACACCAGGTCCTGCAGAGCGGAGAGTTAAATCCAAGGTCATGGCAAAACATCTGAAGTTCATTGCCAGGACTGTGATGGTAAGGGAAAGGAACATGGAAGGTGCATACAGGACCCTAAGCAGAATCCTCACTATGAATAGGCTGATTGAGGGCACTAAGCCTCGGCAGTACTATGAGAAGCCATGCTGCTGGCGACAGAGGGAAAGCTATGAAAGGTGCTGGTGGATCTACGGCATGGAAATGGCTCGCAAGATCAACTTTTGATGCGCAAGAATTGGGCAGACCCGTGCAGGGCTGCTGAGACCTGTGATGCAACACCCAGTATGAAACCCTCATCCAGTTGTCTCTCTCTTCTTTCTACAATCCCGTTTCCTATTACCGTTCTCTACAAGAAACTCAATCACATGTTTGCGAGAAGGCCTCCACAATAGAAACAATCCCATTGGTCAGCAGTGGACTCTCTTTTATTAAATGAAAGAAGAAACTCAGTCTGAAAGTAGTCTAGGAGTAGAATGGTGTTTGCCAGGGGCTGAGAAGGAGGCAATGAGGAGTTATTGTTTCACAGTACAGAGTTTCAGTTTGAGAAGATGAAAACGTTCAGGAGATGGATGATGGATGGTGGTGATGGTTACACAAAAAGGTGAATGTACTTAATGCCACTGAACTGTACATTTAAATGGTTAAGATGGTAGATTTTACATTTTACTACAAAAAATTGTTCAAAAATCTAAACAAACAAAAAGGAAGGAGCCGGGGTATTTATCTACCAAATCCCATTTGGCAATGATTGAGATCCACTGTCAGGGAGAGCTAGCCCCATGGTGCTTCCAGTCTGCAGCAGACGAAGCCATAGTGATCACTGGCATCCAGAGAATGCCCCTAAGCAAAGAGACCCAGGTGCTGGCAATTAGTATTCAGGCTGGCAACAATGGAAGCAGTTAAGGTCAAGGAATATGGGGGGCCCACCTGCAGCACCTGCTACAGGGATAAAGGTGAGGAGTGAAGTATTGGTGTAAACATAATTTCAGTTTTTGCCATTAAAGTAATTGCCAAAACTGCAATTACTTTTGCACCAACCTAATAGAACTGCTTGAAACCGTTCCCTTTTCCTCTTCCCCAGCTCCTAAGTACAGCCCGTTCCAAACAGATAAAAGTATTGTCTTGCATTTGTGAAACACCTGCACTTTAAAAACCTTTCTCTCACCTTTATAACCCTGACGTGATACCCCTGCAATGAGCACCAATGGCCATCCCTGAATGTTCAGGGCTCCCCAGAGTTATGAAATGTCCTTCCTGAGAGACAGGGAGGGCGGAAATGGTCTTGCTATTGTGTCTATTTGGCAAATGAAGAAAATGGGGTACAGAGACAAGTAATGCCCTTTTATTAGAAACAGAATAGGGCTGGGCATGGTGGATCATGCCTGTAATCTCAACAGTTTGAGAAGCTGAGGTGGGAGGATCACTTGAGGCCAGGAGTTCAAGACCAGCCTTGGCAACATAGCGAGACCCTGTCTTTACAAAAAATTTAAAAATCTTAGCCAGAGGTACTGGTGCATACCTGTAGTCCCAGCTGCTCAGGAGGCTGAGGTGGGAGGATCACTTGAGCCAAGGAGTTCAAGGCTAGAGAGAGCTAGGATCATGCCACTGTACTCCAGCCTGGATGACAGAGCAAAACCCTGTCTCTAAAAATAAAATAAATACATAGAAACAGAATGAATTAGAAGATAAGCACTTCCGCAGAGGCCAGAACTCTTTTCAAGGCTCCAGGAGGTGCTATGTCCTGGATAGATGTTGTGGTCTTGTCATGGGTCTCTAATCTTTAGCTCCTTCCTGTCTGGTAGAACCCCCTAAACTGAGACCCTCCCGTCCTTAGGTGGCCCCTTGTGTGGTTCTGTGAGCACAGAGTTAGGACAAAACACAGCTGATCTCGCCAAGAGTCCTCTGACACTCCATCCCATTCTGAATTGGGAAGGAAAATCCCTGAGCTTTTGATTCAGCCTTCCCACTCACTTCCTATAAGGCTATGCCCGAGGCATTTGACCTCCCTGACCTTCATTTGCCTTATCTATGAAATGGTCAAACCCATAAGATAAGGTAGAGACTCTTTTGTCAGACTGTAAAGTGCTATAAAAAATGTAAGATATTATCATTACTGGGGTTAAAAATGTCTCCTTTCTCTGAACTCCTAATGTACTTGTGTAAAAACCACACAACAGCAATAACATTTTCTCCCACCACTGTATTTCAAATGACTTGCCCTTCCGGCAGGTGCCGTGTTTTTTCTTGTCTCCATGTCTAGGCAGGAGCTTTTCTCCCCGTCTCTGCTTGGGTTTTCTCCAAGCTCATCTTTCAGAACTCTACTCGAGTGACACTTCCTGGATTTCTTCCCTGGTTACCTCCCTCTGCAGTCTAAGCAGAATGTCCCACCTCTGTGTACCCATGATTTCCTGGGCTTCCCTCTATTCTTGTTGCTTTCCTTGTTTCCCCCATCAAAACCATAAACCCCTGCTAAGCAGGGGACCCTGCTTTGCTTTTCTTTATTTATTTATTTTCTTTCTTTCTTCTTCTTCTTCTTCTTCTTCTTCTTCTTCTTTTTCTTATTATTATTATTATTATTATTATTATTATTTTGAGATAGGGTCTCCCTTTGTTGCCCAGCCTGGAGTTCAGTGGCGGAATCTCTGCTCACCGCAACCTCTGCCTCCCGGGTTCAAGCGAGTCTCCTGCCTCGGTCTCCGGAATAGCTGGGATTACAGGCACTCACCACCATACCCAGCTAATTTTTGTATTTTTGGTAGAGATGGGTTTTCATCCTGTTGCCCAGGTTGGTCTTGAACTCCTGGGCTCAAGTGATCCTCCTGCCTCAGCCTCCCACAGGGCTGAGATTATAGGCGTGAGCCACCGCGCCCAGCAGCAAGGGGACTGTTAGGGCTCTGAGCCCAGGCTAAGCCATCATATCCCCTGTGACCTGCACGTATACATCCAGATGGCCTGAAGCAACTGAACATCCACAAAAGAAGTGAAAATAGCCTTAACTGATGACATTCCACAACTGTGATTTGTTTCTGCCCCACTCTAACTGATGTACTTTGTAATCTCCCCCACCCTTAAGAAGATTCTTTGTAATTCTCCCCACCTTTGAGAATGTACTTTGTGAGATCCACCCCCTGCCCGCAAAACATTGCTCCTAACTGCACTGCTTATCCCAAAACCTGTAAGAACTAACGATAATCCACCATCCTTTGCTGACTCTCTTTTCAGACTCAGCCTGTCTGCACCCAGGTGAAATAAACAGCTATGTTGCTCACACAAAGCCTGTTTGGTGGTCTCTTCACATGGACACGTGAGACAGGGACCTTGCCTTTTTTTTTTTTTTTTTGAGAATGTACTTTGTGAGATCCACCCCCTGCCCGCAAAACATTGCTCCTAACTGCACTGCTTATCCCAAAACCTGTAAGAACTAACGATAATCCACCATCCTTTGCTGACTCTCTTTTCAGACTCAGCCTGTCTGCACCCAGGTGAAATAAACAGCTATGTTGCTCACACAAAGCCTGTTTGGTGGTCTCTTCACATGGACACGTGAGACAGGGACCTTGCCTTTTTTTTTTTTTTTGAGACAGAGTTTTGCTCTTGTTGCCCAGGCTGGAGTGTAGTGGTGCGATCTTGGCTCACTGCAACCTCTGCCTCCTGGGTTCAAGCAATTCTCCTGCCTCAGCCTCCCGAGTAGCTGGGATTACAGGCACCTGCCACCATGCCTGGCTAATTTTTTGTATTTTTAGTAGAGATGGGGTTTCACCATGTTGGCCAGGCTTGTCTCAAACTCTTGACCTCAGGGAATCCACTCACCTCGGCCTCCCAAAGCTCTGGGATTACAGGCATGAGCCACTGTGCCCAGTGGGACCTTGCTTTTATGTTCCCATACACAACTCTGTGTTAACATATAGACAGTGCTTGATAAGTGCTTGTTGAGTGGATGAATGAATAAAGAACAGATAAGAGTTGTATGTTTCCTCAACCCAGGTATAAGCTACTTGAGGACAATGAAAGGACACTAGACTTGAAATTAGGGGACCTGGATTATTCTCCTCTGCTTCATGTTAGTATTGGAGGAGAGCCTTTTAGCAGCAGCATCAGAAGATGCCCCATGTTAGACCCAGATTAACTGGGTCTAGCATGATTTGGGGCATTTATTTTCACCATTCCTAGAGCACTTGTCCCAGAGTTTGAGTCAAATTCCAGACTACAGAGTTCTACAATTTCAACTTGAGAAAATGTCATTTGCTCCTGAAAAATTGCTGATTTATTGTTGGCCTCCCTTTGCCTGTTACATTCTCTGCCAGTGAGAAACTATATTTCCCTGCTGGATGAGTGCTTCTTTCGCAGCCACTTAGTAATCACTGGAAAACCTATTGTTTTTACTACTGTGGCTTGATTAGACATTAGCGTTTATTCAGCCTAAAATGTTCCAGGTACTGCACACGAATTACAGCATTTTGGAATTAGAAGGAGCCTTAGAAATTGTGGGTTTAGAGCTTGACACATGAGTTTGAATGCTGGCTTCTCTGACAAACCTTAGTTTTTTCATCTGTCAAATGGGGATAGTAATATTTCACAGTTTTTCTGAGTATTAAATAGTATAAACACCTTCTAATTAGGAACATCTTCAGTATACAGTGCCTTGGATATAAGAAAACTGAAGAATTGTTTTTCTTCCTCTCTTCATTTTACCAATCAGCAGCTTAAGGCCCAGAGAAGTAAAAAGATCTAAACAGTATCAAATTGCTAGTCTGGAAAACACCCAGAGTTTGAACCTGGTATCTTAATGTCAAGCCCCAAACTATTTCTTTTTCCCATATGGTAAATTTATAAAATCTCTTAACTATCTACCTAAGAAGTAATTTTTCCTAGGCTACAAGCAGATATCTCAGTTAGCAGGCCAAGTAAAGAACAGCAAATTAAATTTTAAATCTTTTATTTTATTTTATTTTTTTTGGGCAGGGCCTTGCTCTGTTGTCCAGGCTGGAATGCAGTGGCAGCTTCTTAGCTCACTGCAGCCTCCAACTCCTGGCTTCAAGCAATTCTCCTGCTTTGGCCTCTCACAGTACTGAGGTTACAGGCATGAGCCACCAGGCCTGGCCAAGAACAGCAAATATCTGAAAAAGAAACACACAGCTCTCTGTAAGAGACTGGTGTCCAACACTTAGGGATCTCCTGCACAAGCAAAGTCAGCTTCCCTCAAATGCTTTGTCACCAAGGCTAGCCTATGCCATGATGAAAGTTTAAATTCAGGTCAATGGGTAATATTGTGCAAAATGCCTTTCTTTCCCCAGGGTAAATCCCCCTTTGCACCCCTGCCCTCAGCATACTCTCTAAATGTTTCAGGGCCTTTCGTCAAGGGATTGGTGACTCCACTTGATGGTAGCAGCCTCCTTGTCAGATTTCCTACCCTCAGTCTCAGTATTAGTTTGTTTTCATGCTGCTGGTAAAGACATACCTGCGACTGGGAAATTTATGAAAGAAAGACGTTTAATTGGACTTACAGTTCCATGTGGCTGGAGAAGCCTCACAATCATAGTGGAAGGCAAGGAGGAGCAAGTCATGTCCTACATGGATGGCAGCAGGCAAAGAGGGAAAGAGCTTGTGCAGGGGAACTCCTATTTTTAAAACCACCAGATCTCATGAGACTTATTCATTATCACAAGAACATCATGATTCAATTACCTCCCACCAGATCCTTCCCACAACACATGGAAGTTCAAGATGAGACTTGGGTGGGGACACAGCTAAACCATATCACCACCTTTCCAATTCATTATCCTAGTTGACATCAGAATTCTCTTTCTAGAACACAGATCTGGTCCTGTCACTCCTCTGCTCAAAAACTATCTCAATGGTTCCTGATTTCTATAAGATGAGGTACAGACTTTTTAACACAGGGAAACCAAGAGTACATTTTAAAATGCATGTACATATGCATTTTACTGGCAGGATCATATATCTATTAGTTTGCAAGGGCTGCCATAACAAAGTACCACCAATTAGTTGGCTTGAACTAAATTTATATTCTCACAGTTCTGGAGGCTAGAAGTCCAACATCAAAGTGTCAGCAGGATTGGTTTCTTCTGAAGAGATTTCATCTTGGCTTACAGATGGCCATCCTCTCCCTGTGTCCTCACATGGTCCTTGCTCTGTGCACACACTCCACTGGTGTCTCTGTGTGTGTACAAATTTCCTTTTATAAAGTCTGTTTGGATTAGAGCTGACCCTAATGCTCTCATTTAACTTAATCACCTTTTTAAACACCCTATCTCCAAATACAGTCACATTCTGCAGTACCAGGGATTAGGGCTTCAACATATGAATTTTGGGGGGGATGCAATATGTGTGCATTAAATACATTTTAAAACTATGAGCATAGAGTTTATCAAAGAGTTATTAAAAATTAAATTAGTTGGTTAATTGTTATATTTCAGATGTAAATTCTCTTAGAAGGAAAGTCTAATAATTTGGTGTTCCTAAATGCTTAACTGACTTGAGGTGGACACTGAGAACTGCTATAGTGGAACTCTCAGAATTAGTGATGCTGCTGGGTCTCAAACATCACTTCAGAGGCCTTCTCAACCAGACTGTGGCCTGATTGGAAGCAGAGATTTCATCTCATTAAATCTTACGGCCGGGCATGGTGGCTCATGTCTGTAATCCCAGCACTTTGGGAGGCTAAGGTGGGCGGATCACTTGAGGTCAGGAGTTAGAGACCAGCCCGGCTAACATAGTGAAACTCCATCTCTACTAACAACACAAAAATTAATTGCCATGCACTATAATCCCAGCTACTCAGGAGGCTGAGGTAGGAGAATCACTTGAACCTGGGAGGTGGAGGTTGCAGTGAGCCAAGATCGCACCACTGCACTCCAATCTGGGTGACAGAGCGAGACTCCATCTCAAAAACAAACAAACAAAGAAAACCACCACCACCAACAACAAAACACCCGTAGCCTAATACCTGAAAGGCATTCACCTGATATAGTGAAATCCATCACCCCAAAACCCTGCCCCTTCCATACCTGTTTTTTGGTTTCACTGAGCCTCATTCTCATCCCCAAGCCTATCTCTCATTCTCTTGTGTCTTAGCTTTCTGTCATCCTTGAATGGCCTTTTCCCTTGAATGCCAACTTATTCATCATGTTCTGACTTATATGTTACAGTGCTTACTCCCTCGTCTCTCACAGTATCATACACATTTTGCTATTTAGCAAATATCATGATGTATTTTATTTTTTAATTTTTAGAAAATTTTTGAGACAGGGTCTCACTCTGTCACCCAGGCTGGAGTGCAGTGGCACAATCACAGGTCACTACAGCCTCGATCTCCTGGGTTCAAGCCATCCTCCCAACTCGTCCTCGCAAGTAGCCGGGACCATAGGTATGGGTCACCACATCTGGCTAATTTTTAAAATTTTTTTGTAGAGATGGGGTCTCACTATGTTGCCCAGGCTGGTCTTGAACTCCTGTAATCAAATGATCCTCCTGCCTTTGCCTCCCGAAGTACTGGGATTACAGATGGGAGCCACCACATCCAAAGCATGATATATTTTAATCTTTTTAAATTAATTTTTAAAATAGAGACAGGGTTTCACCATGTTGCCCAGACTGGTCTCGGACTCCTGAATTCGAGTGATCGACCCGTCTTGGCCTCCTAAAGTGCTAGGATTACAGGCATACACCACCACACCTGGCCACAGCATGATGTATTTTAAAGGTCAATTTTCCTGTCTCTCTCACTAGACTTTAAACTTCTTGAGGGCAAGAAAAAATATTCTATTACACAATAAGGACTTAGTATTAACTAAAGGAGTCTGTCTGCAATTCTGCATGGTGCTTGGGTGGTGGTCATACACAAGGATGGGTACAGAGAATGGATTTGCCTTAGCCCCATGTTTTCCCACACCCAAGAACACCTACTTGCTCTGCCTGACTCCAGGCCAAAAAGAGGACAGAGGTCATTTCAACATGAGGCCCCAGGATGCTCAGATCTACCCTCAAAGAGTGCCCAATCAAAAATGAACTCTGGAAGGTGATTACTCTCTATCCACCATCCACTCTTCTTCCTCTCAGCACTCTGCCATCTGACCCTAGCACTGCCAGCTTCTCAGTCCAGGCAGGCTGCAAGAATGGCCTGTCTTTGGAAAATGTATATGACATTAGATCATGGAGGGAGGAGGGGGTATATTTTGTTATGAATGTGACTGGAAAACAAAATTGGGAATAATTGTTTCTGGGACGTGATATTACGAGTGACTTTTTTTACTCTGCAGAATAAGTTGTACTGTCTAAATTTTCTGCGAACAGAATGTTTGACTTGTATAATTGAAAATAAAGGCCAGGGCATGGGGGCTGTTGCCTGTAATCCCAGCACTTTAGGAGGCCAAGGCGGGCAGATCACTTGAGGTCAGGTTCAAGGCCAGCCTGATCAACATGTTGAAACCCTGTCTCTACCAAAAAATGCAAACATTACCCGGGCGTGCTGGCATGCACCTGTAGTCCCAGCTACTTGTGAGGCTGAGGCACAAGAGGTGCTTGAACACTGGAGGCAGAGATTGCAGTGAGTCAAGTTTGCACCACTGCACTCCAGCCTGGGCAACAGAGTGAGATGCTGTCCCGCCGCCCGAAAAAAAGAAGAAAAGAAAAAAGAAAAGAAAGGCAGGCATGGTGGATCATGCCTGTAATCTCAGCATTTTGGGAGGTTGAGGCAGGTAGATCACCTGAGCGCAGGAATTCAAGACCAGCCTGTGCAACATGGCAACATCCTATCTCTACAAAATATACAAAAATTAGCTGGGTGTGATGGTGTGTGCCTGTAGTCCTAGCTCCTTGGGAGGCTGAGGTGTGAGGATCACCCAGGGAGCCATAATTGCCCCACTGCACTCCAGTCTGGGTGACAAGAGACCGTGTCTCACAGAAAAAAAAGAAAGAAAAAAAAAGAAATGTGGGTCCTTGATGCTATGAGATTACTGAAACAACCAGGAAAAACCTGAGCAGCTGGCTGAGGAAGACTCGGGAGGGGAGTCAGTTGGTGCCATCCATCCCCTGGCTATGGTTTAGCACTTCCTATTAGTGACTGTCCTCTCTACTTTAAATATTCATGAAAATGATTCTGGGAACGTGGCTGGCTGGATTTTCTTTCCCTCCCTCCCTTCCTTCCTCCCTCCCTTCCTTCCTCCCTCCCTCCCTCCCTCCCTTCCTTCCTTCCTTCCTCTTTTCTTTCTTTCTTTTTCTTTCTTTCTCTTTTCTTCCTCTCTCTCTCTTCTTTCTTCCTTTCTCTCTTTCTTTTTCCTTCTTTCTTTCTCTCTTTCTTTCTCTCTTTCTTTCTTTCTCTTTCTTGTCTTGCTCTGTTGCCCAGGCTGGAGTGCAGTGGCACGATCTCGGCTCAAGGTAAGCTCTGCCTCCCGGGTTCATGCCATTCTCCAGCCTCAGCCTCCCAAGTAGCTGGGACTACAGGCGCCCACCACCACACACTGCTAATTTTTTGGTATTTTTAGTAGAGACGGGGTTTCACCGTGTTAGCCAGGATGGTCTCGATCTCCTGACCTCATGATCTGCCCGCCTGGGCCTCCCAAAGTGCTGGGATTACAGGTGTGAGCCACCACGCCCCTCCCTCCCTCCTTCCCTCCCTCCCTCTCTCCCTTCCATCCTTCCTTTTAGATGAGGTCTCGTTCTGTCACCCAGGCTGGAGTGCAGTGGTGCAATCATGGCTCACCACAGCCTTGACCACCCAGGTTAAAACAATCCACCCACCTCAGCTTCCGAAGTAGCTGGGCCACAGGTGTGTACCACCATGTCTGGCTAATTTTAAACATTATCTGTAGAGGTCTTGCTGTGTTGCACAGACTGGTCTTGAACTCCGGGGCTCAAGCAATCCTTCTACCTCGGCCTCCCAAGGTGTTGGGATTACAGGCGTGAGCCACCACATCTGGCCCTGGCTGGGTTTCAACAATAGCAATTCACCGAATCTTTCAATTGGCTGATTCTCTTATTGTCAACCAAGTTTCCAGACCCTGGGGACTCGGTGAAATACAGCTCTCTGTCTTTGTCCACCCAAGACTTTCTGTTCATGCTTCATCAGAGAAGAGGTGGGCAGATGTTTTTGGAAGTAGCAATCAGAGTCAATCACCTCATATCTGAATTTGTGTTATGAGGGAGGTTCATTATCTCGGGGCTTGTGGTAACCACAACGGTGCATCACTCAGATCTTCCTTTAAGAAAGAAGTTGCTACTCAGCTGCAAGCAGTGCAGTTAGCCAATAGCCTCCATTTGTTAGCATCTGCAAGATCTGTGTCAGCTATTGAGCTGAGGTCATGCTCTTCTTGGGCATCCCCCAGCCAATAACTAAGCATGGTAGGGATACTAGGGCCTGGCTGTTTTTGCCTAATGTGGGGCTTTTCTAACGAGTTATCTTTGTTCTAGAACTTTCCAGAGGGTCAACCAAGACATTCTCAGATCCACACCGTGGTCTGAGGCTTTTCCTACACAATCCTGCTTCTTCCCCACTCTTACCTTTTATAGGCATAATTATCCCCAACAAACCTCTTGAAATCCTGACTCCAGCTCAGTGAATCCTACTGACAGAATTTTGCACCTGTGTATCTGTGTGTGTGTGTGTGTGTGTGTGTGTGTGTGTGTGTGTGTGTTTGGTAAGAGACTCATGAATATGATTAACACCTAAGTCATCCACGCAGCACTGAAGGACCTACTAATTTAGCTAACATGTACAAAAGCCTACTCTTACAGGAACTTTGTTCCTATTCTCAAAAAAGCCAAGTCTAATAAGGGAGACAGAGAAGAAAATAGATCAGCCAAATATATTGTGGTATCTCAGTGTATACATGCATGCTTCTAATTCTTTAAGTAAATGGAAACCTCTATGGGTTCTCAATGTTCTCATCCTACTGTTTTCTTTAGCGGGTTGAACATTCCTCCTGCAATCTTGTTTATTATTTTGCTTTGCAAAGTATTTTGCTACTCACATAACAAAGTTACACTCAAATGCACATCCAGTTGGGAAATTCTAACAAATTCTAAATCGGAGATTTGAAATAATAAGTCCCTGAATAACAGAGTTGATTATATTGTCCTCAGGATTTCAGTTTCTGGTGCTTTTGTTATTTTTGGCCCTGAAATGACTGATGATCAGCAGGTCTGATAATGACAGTGATGACTGAAGTCCAGAAATAATAAGGCATAAGCCATAGTTACATTAAAGCCAATAATAATAATAAGCCTCATACCTTAAATCCTTAGTTCACTAATTGTACCTGTAACCTAAGAAACCACAGCAAGCAACTGTTGAGAGGAAATCCAAGAACACAACAGAGGAGCCAATATTCTGTAGCATCACAGGTGGATTTTCTCTGTTGTAAGAAACTCTAAAAGGATTTGTTGCCACCTTTCGAGAGTTCACAGCAAGGTAGAAGTTGAGGCACATGTTAATTTTTTGAATCACTTATAAAAGGCCATAAATGATATCTTTGACATAGAAGTATCCAAATCTACCAGGCTTTCAGCATCTTTTCCTTTTATATATATATATATACATATATGTATATATATATATACACATA
>NW_016806642.1:4337806-4353702 GCF_001698545.2 Rhinopithecus bieti
TTTTTTTTGAGACGGAGTCTCGCTCTGTCGCCCAGGCTGGAGTGGAGTGGCCGGATCTCAGCTCACTGCAAGCTCCGCCTCCCGGGTTTACGCCATTCTCCTGCCTCAGCCTCCCGAGTAGCTGGGACTACAGGCGCCCGCCAACCTTGCCTGGCTAGTTTTTTGTATTTTTTAGTAGAGACGGGGTTTCACCATGTTAGCCAGGATGGTCTCGATCTCCTGACCTTGTGATCCACCCGTCTTGGCCTCCCAAAGTGCTAGGATTACAGGCTTGGGCCACCGCGCCCGGCCTAATATATATTTTGTAATGGACCATCAATGACAATGAAAAAGGAAGGAAACATTTATTGAGCACCTACCATGTGCCAGGTACTATGTTCTGTACTTTATATTTACCATTTAATCTTTGGTAATTATTATCTGCATTTTGGGGAAAAAAAGAAATAAAATTGATAGGTAATGTGCCCCAATTCTTTTTAACAGTGCACAGGATAGAAAATAAAATCCAAGTGGTTCTGACTTGCAACATTTTGTATTACTCACATACACAGATACTTTTAGAAAATTTGACATGTAGTACTTTGAAAAAAACTACACCAAAAAATCAAGTCTTACTTCTTAGTTGCTATGAGGCATTAACTTCTGAATTGTTTGTTTTGTGGAAATCCTACCTTTAAGATTTGGGATGTCTTTTCCTAACACACAGGGAATGTTGTGATTTGGCAAGCAGCAACTGCTTCCACCACAGTGAGTCCTAGATTCCACATCACAATTGATCACTGAGGGGCAGACTATTTTCTCATAGAAACAACTCTGTCATTGGTGGTTGCATTCCTGAGCTACATTCTCAGCACCAAATAAATCAAAGGAAGAAGCAGTGATAAAAACAAACATATACCTTCATAATAACTTTGAATAATCAAACTGTGCCTCACAGTCTATCAAATGAACACAGTTTTTCAAGGGCTGATACCCAGAGTACTCTTATAAACACTACATATAGCATATACAACATACAAGTCTAGAGTCTCATAAAATGAACCCAAAATTAACATTCTAGCCATTATATATTTGTATACATATATGTGTATATATATAAATTAAACATTTAAACAAGAATTTTGCTTGCATTTTAGAATTTTAGAAGAATTTTAAAAGATGACTTAGCTGGGTGCGGTGGCTCTTGCCTGTAGTCCCAGCACTTTGGGAGGCCATGATCTGTGGGTAGATTACGAGGTCAGGAGTTTGAGACCAGCCTGGCCAACATAGTGAAACCCCATCTTTACTAAAAATACAAAAATTAGCTGGGCGTGGTGGTGAATGCCTGTAATCCCAGCTGCTCAGGAGGCTGATGCAGGAGAATCGCTTGAGCCCGGGAGGCAGAGGTTGCAGTGAGCCAAGATTGCGCCATTGCACTCCAGCCTGGGCGACAGAGCAAGACTCTGTCTCAAAAAAATAAAATAAATAAATAAATAAATAAATAAATGATGACTTAAATTAACCATAATACTCTAAACTGGCTACTAAGTTATCAAGTAGGTTGATCAGCGAAGTGCTATAAATGTAATGTGTCCAAATATCCTCAAGCTTTTGGAAATAATTTGACAGGAGGATTGCAGTGGAGGGGAGATAAAAATGTGTACAAGTTGAATGTCAGTAATTATCAGTGCAACAAATACTGATTGAGTGTCGTGCATGGTGTTACTCTATCTGCATTATTTCATTTAATTCTCACAAAAATCTTATGAATAAGGCACTGTTTTTACAATTATTTTAAGATGAAGAAACTGATAAGAGTTAAATAGCTTGTCTAAGGATGCACACAGGTAGGAAATGAAAAGGCAAGGATAAAGGCCACGCTATTGACTGTAGAGTCTTTTCTTTCTTCCCCAAATAATAATGACTCACTTTCTTTCTTTTTTTTTAGAGATGAAGTCTCCCTATGTTGCCCAGGCTGGTCTTGAACTCCTGAGCTCAAGTGATCCTCCCAACTCGACCTCCCAAAGTGCTGAGATTACAGCCATGAGCCACAATGCCCAACATGACTCACTTTCTTGCGCACTTCTCTGTGGTAGGTACTACTGTGACTTCATTACATATGTTTAGTCATCTAATCCTTGCAACAGTCTTGTGAGGAGAGTACTATTATTATCCTCATTTTACAGTTGAGGAAAGGAAGGATAGGTAAGTTCACGTGTAATTAGCAGAGCAATCATTCCTAAAGAGTACTAATTGCTGATCAAAGGCAACCAGAGAGAAGGTCTCCAATGCCATGCCACAGTGGTCTGTCTCTGCTATAAGACTTTTGTTCAAAATTTACTTGGCTAAAGACTATGATTTACTGCCCAAATATGAGAAGGCATGAATTTTGTTGCAATAACTAATATGTTGAATGGCAGAATCAGGATCCAAAAATATCCCAGTGGTCAAGATGTAACTATGAGAGAACTGTCTGAGATTTGAGCAAAGACAAAATTACTATAGACAGAAACTTACCTAAAACTTATCTAAAAGAGTATAGCCTTCTGTAGGATGGTTGGTCAATGACTGAAGCAAAGATACACACAAGTCACAGGGGCAAGGGGGAAATAATCCTAAGTGCATGAATGCATGGTTCTTGTGACATGTTTATCTTTGTACTAGAGATGGACGTAGCACACTACCATAGTAGAAGATCAAGACTACTGTTGGTGGAACATTCCAATCTTTAGGAGAAATTTAAGGACACACAACTCTATCCTTAGAAGAGTAGCATTTGGATATTTTTGGGCTATGGTCTTGGGTGCTAGATGGAGTGAGAGGGTTAACTGAGATGCAGTGAGCAAAGAGTTTAAAAGCTATTGTGATTCTCAAGCAACATTATCTTGTATGTAAGAAATTGCCAAGAATCGCTGGGCGCGGTGGCTCAAGCCTGTAATCCCAGCACTTTGGGAGGCCGAGACGGGTGGATCGCGAGGTCAGGAGATCAAGACCATCCTGGCTAACACGGCGAAACCCCGTCTCTACTAAAAAATACAAAAAACTAGCCGGGCGAGTTGGCGGGTGCCTGTAGTCCCAGCTACTTGGGAGGCTGAGGCAGGAGAATGGCGTAAACCCGGGAGGCGGAGCTTGCAGTGAGCTGAGATCCGGCCACTGCACTCCAGCCTGGGCGACAGAGCGAGACTCCGTCTCAAAAAAAAAAAAAAAAAAAAAAAGAAATTGCCAAGAATCTACAAAAACGTATCATAACTAGTAAGTCTGTTTAATGAGCATCAAAAGAATAAGATACTTAGGAATAAATTAGACAAGAGAAAGGCAAACTTGTACAAAACACTGCTAAGATAAATTTAAAAGGACTTACATAAAATGGGAGAGATATGATATCCATGGGTTGGAAGATTCAATATTGTTAAGATGACAATTTCCCAATATTGATGTGTAAATTCAGTGTAGGCTGAATGTGGTGGCTCAAGCCTGTAATCCCAACACTTGGGGAGGCAGCTGGAGGTTGCTTGAGGCCAGCCTGGGCAACATAGTGAGATCCTGTCTCTACCAAAAAAACAAAAAAAAAAAATTAGCGGGGTATAGTGGCATGTGCCTGTAGTTCTAGCTACTGCAGAGGCTGAGGTGGGAGGATCCCATGAGCCCAGGAGTTTGAGGTAGCAGTGAGATATTATATGATCATGCCACTGCACTTCAGCCTGGGTGACAGAGCAAGACTCTCTAAAAAAATATATATATATATAAATAAATAAAATAAATAAATTAAATTCAATGTAATATCTGTCAATATCCTAATAGGCTATTTTTGTTGTTGTTGAGACAGAGTCTTGCTCTATGCAGTTGTGCAATCATGGCTCACTGCACCCTCAACTTCCTGGGCTCAAGCAATCCTCCTGCCTCAGCCCCTCAACTACCTGAGACTACAGTTGTGCACCACCATGACTGGCTAATTAAAAAACTTTTTTTTAACATAAGGGGTCTCACTATATTGTCCAGGCTGGTCTCAAACTCCCAGGCTCAAGCAATCCTCCCACCTCAGCCCCTCAACTACCCGAGACTACAGGTGTGCACCACCATGACTGGCTAATTAAAAAAAAAATTTTTTTTTTTGAGAAGGGGTCTCACTATATTGCCCAGNCATGACTGGCTAATTAAAAAACTTTTTTTTAACATAAGGGGTCTCACTATATTGTCCAGGCTGGTCTCAAACTCCCAGGCTCAAGCAATCCTCCCACCTCAGCCCCTCAACTACCCGAGACTACAGGTGTGCACCACCATGACTGGCTAATTAAAAAAAAAATTTTTTTTTTTGAGAAGGGGTCTCACCATGTTGCCCAGGCTGGTCTCAAACTACCAGGCTCAAGCAATCCTCCCACTTCACCGCACCCAAGTAGCTGAGACTACAGGTGTGCACCACCATGCCTGGCTAATTACAAAAAAAAATTATTTTTAGAGAAGGGGTCTCACTATATTGCCCAGACTGGTCTTGAACTACTGGGCTCAAGCAATCCTCCTGCCTTGGCCTCTCAAAGAGCTGAGATTACAGGCATGAGCCACCATGTCCAGCCTTTTTTTCTTTAAATTGACAAGGTATTCCTAAAATTTATATGGAAGTGGCTACCTGAGGATTGATTGCCATCATGAATGACACAGTAACTATCTGAACCAGGAACTTTTTGACCAGTCAACTCCTTGAGATGAACAAATGGTCATTGATGTCCTTCACCCTGGAAAGTTATCAGCACCCAACACAGAAATTTGGGAAAAACTATCCAAAATGTACAAGACCACACTAGTCAGTTACTTGGCTGAGGCATGGGAATTGCTTGAACCTGGGAGGTGGAGGTTGCAGTGAGCCAAGATCACACCACTGCACTCCAGCCTGGGCGACAGAGTGAGACTCTGTCTCAAAATAAAAAAGACGCTGAACATCATAAGTCATCAGAAAAATGCAAATTAAAACCAAAATGAGATACCACTACACACTTACTAGAATGGCTAAAACAAAAAAGACTGACCAAGTGAACAATATGGAGAAACTCATATATTGCTGGTGGGAATGTATTTGGATTCAGAACTCATTTTGGTGGTGGCAAGACAACTGGCTTTGACATGATTTATGATTCCTTGGGTTATGCAAAGAAAAATGAAGCCAAACATAGACTTGCAAGACGTGGCTTGGATGAGAAGGAAAAGACCTCGAAAAGAACACAAGAAGAGAACAAAGAAAGTCACCATTACAAAGGCCAATGGTGCTGTTGGCAAAAAGCCAAAGGAATAAAGATGCTTCAATGACATTAACTGCAGCCACTGTGTGGACTTTTCATAAGATTAATAAGCTAATAACTTTCATGTGGCAAAAAAGTATATGAAAGTGCAAAGAATCCAGAATAGTGAAACAATTTTGATAAAGAAAAAGTTGAAGGATTTACCTGATTCTAAATCTTACTACAATGCTAGCATAATCAAGAAAGCGTTATAAAGACAGAATAGATATTTAGATAAATGGAAGAATAGAAGCTCCAGTAGCAGACCTTCACACTTTGTTGTTGTTGTTGTTGTTGTTGTTGTTGTTGTTGTTGCTTTTCAGACAGAGTCTCACTCTCACCCAGGCTGGAGAGCAATGGCACAATCTCGGCTCACTGCAACCTCTGCCTCCTGGGTTCAAGCAATATTCCTGCCTCAGCCTCCTGAGTAGCTGGGATTGCAGATGCATGCCACCACACCTGGCTAATTTTTGTATTTTTTTAAGTAGAGACGGGGCTTCGCCCTGTTGGCCATGCTGGTCTTGAACTCTGCACCTCCGGTGATCTGCCCTCCTCGCCCTCCCAAAGTGCTGGGATTACAGGCCTGAGCCACTGTGCGGCCCACACTTTGGTTCAGTTGATTTTCTTTTTTTTTTTTTTTGAAATGGAGTCTTGCTCTGCCACCCAGGCTGGAGTGCAGTGGCCGGATCTCAGCTCACTGCAAGCTCCGCCTCCCGGGTTTACGCCATTCTCCTGCCTCAGCCTCCCGAGTAGCTGGGACTACAGGCGCCCGCCTCGTTGCCCGGCTAGTTTTTTGTATTTTAAGTAGAGACAGGGTTTCACCGTATTAGCCAGGATGGTCTCGATCTCCTGACCTCGTGATCCGCCCGTCTCGGCCTCCCAAAGTGCTGGGATTACAGGCTTGAGCCACCGCGCCCGGCCCCGGTTCAGTTGATTTTCAAGAAACCTGCCAAGTAATTCAGTGGGGAAAGAATAGTCTTTTCAACAGAAGGTGCTAGAACGGCTGAATAACCACATGCAAAGAGATGAAATTTGACCTTAACCTCACATTATATAAAACAACTTGAGTAAAACAGAGCAAAATCTTTGCAACCTTCGATTAGGCAGATTTCTTGCACATGACAGAAAAAGCATGAACAATCTAGGACAGTTTTTATAAAGTTAAAACTTTTTAAAAATTAAAACTTCTGCTCTTCAAAAGACACCACTGAGAAATGAAAATATTTGCAAAACATACATCTGATGAAGGACTTGCATTCATAATATATTAAAAACGTCTAAAATTCGGCAATAAGAAAATAAACAACCCAGTAAGAAATGAGCAAAATAGACCATGCACAGTTGCTGATGCCTGTAATTCCAGCACTTTGGGAGGCCAAGGCTAGAGGACTGCTTAAGCCCAGGAATTCAAGACCAGCCTGGGTGACATGGTGGAACAAAATAATACAAACAAATACAAAAATTAGCCGAGTAGGGTGCCATGGGCCTGTAGTCCCAGCTACTTGGGGGAATGAGGCGGGAGGATCACTGTGCCCAGGAGGTTGAGGCTGCATTGAGCCGTGATTGTGCCACAGCACTCCAGCCTGGGTGACAAAGCAAGATCCTGTCTCAAAAAAAAAAAAAAAAAAAAGAAAAGAAAATGCACAAAATATTTAAGTAATCACTTCTCTCCAAAGAAGATATATAAATAGTAAATAAGTATACGAAAAGATGGTGAACATCATAAGTCATCAGAAAAATGCAAATTAAAACCAAAGTGAGATACCACTACACACCTACTAGAATGGCTAAAACAAAAAAGATTGACTAAGTGTTGGCCAGGATATAGAGAAACTCATATATTGCTGGTGGGAATGTAAAATGGTGCGGCTACTTAAACTTATTTAACTTAGCAATTCAACTCTGAAGTATCTACCCAGGAGAAATAAAAAGTGTATGTCCACAGAAAGATGTGTATACAAATATTCATGGCAGTATACTCATAATTAGCCCTCAACCTGGAAACAATGTCCATCAACTGGTGACTCAACAAACAAAATGTTGTGTATCTATAGTGTAAAATATTATTCACAATAAAAACATGATGAGAAATGGAAGGACTCAGACACAAAGGACTACATATTGTGTGAATCTGTTTATATGAAAATTTTAGAAAAGGCAAAACTGTAGAGACAGAAAGATCAGTGGTTTCCTAGGGCTGCGGGTGGGAGCAGAGACGGATTGCAAACAGGCAGGTGAGAACTTTTTGTGGTGATGAAAGTATTCTAGGCTGGATTCGGTGGCTCAGTCCTGTACTCCCAGCACTTTAGGAGGCAGAGGCAGGTGGATCGCTTGAGCCCATGAGTTCAAGACTAGCTTGGTCAACATGACAAAACCCCATTACTACAAAAAAATATAAAAATTAGCCAGGCGTGGTAGCGCATACCTGTAGTGCCAGCTACTTGGGAGGCTAAGGCAAGAGGATCACCTGAGCCCAGGAGGTGGAGGTTGAAGTGAGCAGAGATTGTACCACTGCACTCCAGCCTGGAAGACAAAGTGAGACCCTGTCTTTAAAAAAAACAAATTCAAAACAAAACGGAAAGCAATTATGTCTTTAAGGCACCTCTTTCCTCTTTGGCTGGCCTCTGAAACATCTGGTGCCTCAGTAACTCTGGGGTAAATTTTTCCTTGAGCTCTCCTCCCAGAGCTTTGGAAGGCCTTGTGGGAGACCTGGAGTGGATTGATTAGCAAGTAGCCCTAACCCTGGGGGAGCATCTTCTTTCTCTTGGTGGAGGTTAGAAAGAGAAAACTGACGAACAGGAGCACATGTAGAAGACCATGCGCAGGATGGCGAAGGCCTTATAATCATGTTCTAATCATTCTTCATCCTTCCGTTAAATACTTGTTGTCTTCACTCTGCCAAATAAGTCAAATAAGTGCTGTGGCTATAAAACAATGAACATTACTGACAAGGTGCTTGCTCTCATGGAGCTTATATTCTAATAATATAAAGCATAGCACAGATATGCTGGGTGGATAAATAAAAGAAAGTAATAAGAAAACAACTTAAGTCCTCTGCAGTTAAAAGGGTGAGATCACAGAATGACTGAACCACAAGAGGGAGCCAGTCATGCAAAGACCAGAGGGAGGCACATCTGAGGCACCATTTCTGTCTTAACTGCCATAGCCATATGAAGCCCTCTGTTCCATCTTTAACCAGCTTAAATATCAGAGTCAATCTGTATAACCACTCTCTGAACTCCATGACCACCTTAATTCTGTCATGCTGGTGGGCAAAATTGCAACTCCAGTTAAATCCAACTTTCCACCTGTACTGTTTCTGTACCCATGAGCTGGTCATAGATGGAAAACAGACAGACAGATAGACAAACAAACCCACCCACCCACACACCATGCTGTTTGGTCTTACTTTAAATGTGTCACTAGGAACTTAAGTAGGCTCTTGCTATTTCCCAGCGAATGTCCTGTATTTCCCTGGTCCTTTCACTCTCCTACTCTATTCATGGACATTTTTATCTCTGTTATTCTCTTCTCCCCTATTCTCACTCTCAGCTGCTGACTGGGCTTCTTTCCTCACTGACAAAACTGAAGAATCAGAAGAGAACTTCCATTCACTCTTACCATGCCAACTTATCCATGCAGGGGTAAGGCTTTAGGCCCTGCCTTTCTCCCTGTCAATAAGAAAGCATTCTTGGTGCAGCCATGCAAAAGCCTCCACTTGTGCATCAGATCTCACTCCTCTCGCAGAATCAAGAACACTAGACCAGCAAATCCTCCCTGTCTACTCTACCATCAATTTTTCCTCTACTGGATCAGTATACAACCATGCTGTTGTGTCAACCATTTCAAAAACAAAAATCTCCTCTTGACTGCACCTCCCTTATTGGTTACCATCTTATTTCTCTGTAACCCTTGTAGCCAGTTGTCTATACTAGCTGTTTCTAATTCCTCTTCTCCTATTATTCTCTCTTTAATTCTCTCCAATCCAGCTTTTGTGCACCACTGAGCTGAAACTGATCTTTCCAAGATCAACAAAACCAACAGAACTCTATCAGAAGGAAAAAAAAGAATGAAGCAGCTGTAAGTTAGGGAAGACGTGTTAGGGGAGGAAGATGGGCAGAAGAGGACTGGATTGAGTACCTGTATCAAAAGAAGAATTCCTTACATGTTTTGTAGTCTTTCCACTCCATTTGGACCATACTTATATATAGATATATGTATATATATTTCCTTGTTATCTTTGGAATCTAGTGTTTCCCAGATTCTCAAAGCAGCCTATTAGAGTGAAATCTGAATATTAGACTAATCGGCTCACCATTTAGGGCATGGAGAGTAAAACAAAATCATATCAGTGAGTCAGCTTTTATTTTATGTTTTCTTATCTCTGAAATTGACGTGAAACCTCAGAAACCTAAAAGTCTCTTTAACCCAACCAGGAATGATTTAAACAGTCTAAGAAAGAGTTGCCTCCAAACAATATCCCTCTATTCTAAGATAAATGTAGTTGTGGTAATTTTGCAGCTATCCCTTTTTAAAAATGGCCCAGCCAGGAATTATATATATATTAACCTTAGGTAGCTTTGAAAGTCTGGCTGCAGTACTGTGCTTTCTGATCTTAGCAGTGGGAACAACTGTGACTTACCTCAGTGAGGTCGCCTCACTCCTTTAGTGGGCAGGGTGATTCCTATGGACCTAGCACCAAATGAGGTAAACATTTAACAATTGCATTTAACAATTGTCCAATCAGTTGGTTAATACAGGGAATCTCATTAGATAGTGCATACCAGTGTCTGGGAAAATGCAGGTAACAATCCATTAGTGAGTTACAAAATTAATCTGATGGGCTGACCAATTTTTTAAAAAAATGAAATAAAATAGAAAATATCAGAGTGTATTACATATACTTAGGATAAGACATAGTTCCTGAGACTTTGGTTTCAGTTGTGAAAAGGTATGTTCTGGTTCATAAAATTACATTTTTTTTTTTTTTTTGAGACAGTCTCGCTCAGCCGCCCAGGCTGAAGTGCAGTGGTGTGATGTCGGCTCACTGCAACCACTGTCTCCCGCGTTCAAATTCTCCCGTCTCCATCCATAATGCAATAACCAGTGTGGCAGAATGTACTAATCAAAATTCAAGAACATTTGGACATTTTCCACATCATTTTCAGCATCCTATATCACTAGGCACGAGCAGAAACAAAAGGAATCTGGGGCACTTTACATTGGGGCTTTCATGTGCAATATCAGTAAGAGCTCGAACTTTCTCTGTAAGTTAAACCACCATAATAGAGATGTTACACTTTACAAACTACTTCACAAACTTAATTTCATTTGAGTTTCTTGTCCATCCCTTGTAGCAAGCAAGACAAAAAAGTAGCAGCATCTGTGGCAGGTTTCAGTGATCCATCCTGTTTAGATCAGAAGCCCACCCAGCAGCTGGGAGAAAGGTTCTTACCCACAGTCCCAGAGAGAGAGCTGGCAAGGGTGAAAAACTATATGTGGACTCTAGCCAAGTAAACTGGGGTTCAGGGCAGAACTCCAGTTCCAGGAGGGAGAATGGAAAGGGTGAACAGGAACTGGGGCAGAAGCCCAGATAGTAAACAAAGCACACAGGTGGCGAGGCCCGTCCTCAGGCACATTGGATTCCAAGCTCACACCCGCAGAGCTCCAGAACTCCATGCCTGGCTTTGAAGAAGTAGCAAAGAATATCATGTGGATAAGGGACATGGTGTAGAGGTTATCAGGCACCTGCAAAGGCAAGAAGAGACTAGTAGGAATTGAAAAGTTAATCAATCAGCCTGGCATGAGTAGCGTTGCCAGATAAAATATAGGATGCCTACTGAAATTTGGATTTCAGATAAACAATGGAAATGTTTTAGTGTAAGTATGTGTCATGCAATATTTGAGACATGTTTATGCCAAAAATTTATTATTTATCTGAAATTTATATTTAACTATGGATCTCACATTTTTATTTACTAAATCTGGCAACTCTTCCTGTGGGTGTGATGGAGGATGAGGCTGGAAGGCTTGGCAGAGCAAGATCACAAAGGGTCTTGTGTGCCATGCTTGGCAGATAATGGGGAGCCAGGAAAGTTTTTATAAGCAGGGGAACAGTATAACAGGGTTTACATTTTAGAATCATTGTAATAGCCTGTGGGAAACAAAACAGAGTTCAGAAGGACAGGAACTGAGAGACCAGAAAGCTATTTCAATAGTTCAGATTTGAGGGAAATTGAAAATAACTTAACCCACTCCACAGTTCTGCCTAAAGCTAGCAAGGCTCCCAGGTTCACTTGGGCTCTGGAGACCGAACTATTCTTTCAAGAGCTACTCTTCATTTTTGTTTTTGTTTTGTTTGAGACAGAGTCTTGCTCTGTCACCAGGCTGGACTGCAGTGGTGTGATCTCGGCTCACTGCAATCTCCACCTTCCAGGTTCAAGTGATTCTCCTGCCTCTCCTGCCTCAGCCTCCCGAGTAGCTGAAACTACAGGTGCATGCCACCATGCCCAGCTAATTTTTTTTTTTTTAGTAGAGACAGGGTTTCACCATGTTGGCCAGGATGGTCTCGATCTCCTGACCTTGTGATCCACCTGCCTCAGTCTCCCAAAGTGCTGGGATTATAGGCATGAGTCACCACACCCAGCCTACTCTTTGTTTTAAGGAACAACAACAACAAAAAGCTCTGGTGGAGCGTAGAATATATTTTCATACACATAATATAGTGTCTTGCCCAAATCCTGTGTCAATCACATACTTCTTGAGGAAGCTAGAAAGATATGTGTATATATCAATCTATCAATAGACTAAGCTCAATATCTCTTTCCCTATTGCATCCCCTGTAGGTTATCAATAAACATTTGATTCTTACATTATGAGTTCCATAAGGGCAAAGTCTGTATCTTCATCATCTTTGTTTCTTTAGCACCCGACCCAGCGCTGGGAATAAGTTTCTCAGAAAATAGTTCTTGATTAAAGTGGTCTAAGTAATTAACAACCAGAAGTGCTTCCTATTAACTACATTTCTCCAATATTACTTCAAAGGTCCAACTTGGCATATTTTTCACATGAATGCAAAAGAAGCTTGCTTCTTATAATGGACCAGAAAATTGTTTTTTAAAGCTGAGGAATTATACTGACTAGATGGAGTTTTAAAGATAATATTCTTCATTTATGTGAAAATGTGAGTTTTTTTTTCTTGAATTTTCCTGCTTCCACAAGCTTTATCATTGTGTGGATATTAGTACATCTTAAAAAAAAAAAAAACCAATCTTAATTAAACACATACCAAGTAGATCATCATAAACTGGTACAAAGTGGTCTTCTCCTTCAGTTACCAGTATCAGTCTAGTTCCTTGTATCTGTGTCTCTTCCAAAGCTGATGTGTGAATTTTTTGAGGGCAGGAACTATTCTGATTTATCTTCACAGTCACAGAACTTTCATTAATAGTAGGTTTATTGAATTCCAAGGTCAGGCAGCCAAAAGGGAAAGAATAATTCTGGGAAGTGCATGGGGTAAATAAAATGCAATTTAAAAATTATTATAATGACCCTTTATTGAAGATTATGTTCCAAGTATCATGCTAGGAGCTTTACATATGTCTTAATACATTCTGATTATACCTCAATTCTAAAAACTCTTCTCTGAGCTAGCTGTTATAATGCTCATGTTATGGGTAAAGAAACTAACAATCGCAACTGGCAAGTAACTTGCCCAGACTGACACAGTTAACAAATTGGCAGAGCTGAGATTAGTACCAGACTCCAAAGTCTATGCTCTCAACATGACTCCAGGAATTGTCATTTTCAAGTATATATTGGAGACAGGAAGATTGGTGAGGTGTTTATAAGAACTTTCTTTAATCAGTCACTACATGGTACCTCAGAAAACTAAAGTTTGATTTTAAAAATGTGTGAGTGAGGCCGGGCGCGGTGGCTCAAACCTGTAATCCCAGCACTTTGGGAGGCTGAGACGGGCGGATCACGAGGTCAGGAGATTGAGACCATCCTGGCTAACATGGTGAAACCCCGTCTCTACTAAAATACAAAACTAGCCGGGCGAGGTGGCGGGCGCCTGTAGTCCCAGCTACTCGGGAGGCTGAGGCAGGAGAATGGTGTAAACCCAGGAGGCAGAGCTTGCAGTGAGCTGAGATCCGGCCACTGCACTCCAATCCGGGCGACAGAGCAAGACTCCGCCTCAAAAAAAAAAAAATGTGTGAGTGCACATGTGTGTAAGACAAGAGGTATGGAGGTGTTTCTTAAAACTATATTTTGAGCCATGTTCTTTTTTTCTGTTCAGTTTTGTATTTAAAAGAACAAATGACTTTACGTATATAATTAGACTTCATCTCCATCTTGACTGCAAACTGATGATACACTTAAATTACTATCACACTGTTGTTATCAGGAACATATGGGTTGTACATGTTACAATCATTCACACCAACTTCATTTACCCCATCCAGAGGAATACATGCAGATCATGTTCAGATATGCAATGCAACCTTAACAGTCTAGATGTATCATAACTTATCTGTGTCAATCCAGATCCTCCTCTGAGCTGTAAATGTAATTGTATATGGCAGTTATTCTGTGTTTTGTTTTGTTGTTTGGTAAATGTGTACTTTTTGCCTGATGCTAACATCTTTTCAACAGCCCTCTTTTGCCTGCTCAACCACCAACCTCCCAGTTCACTGATACCAGGAAGAATCAGAGTCTTGTCTGCCCATGATGATTTGCCTCCAGTCTGCACGGTTAAATCACAGCTTAAACTTTACCAAACTTTTGGAGTCTAAAAGCAAAAGCAACTCACAAAGTGCAAGGGTTGGCATAACTAATTTATTCATATGAATTAGAAAGCATTTAAAGAAGAGGAACCAAATATGGTAAAACGAGGGGTGGGGGGCGGGGGAAGCTGTTGATTTTAAAAATTGAGAAAAGCAAAATATGTTTTGCCTGGCTTTGTAACTAAAGAAGCCTGCCAAAAATGGTCTGCAAAGGTATAAGAATCAAAAAATATCTCCAGTGTTCTACCTTCACCAGAAACATGCAAGGAATTTCCTAGGATGGAATTATGGAAAAGATCCTCTTCAGGCCTTCATTTGTTCATTCATTGCTAGTCATGGTGCTAAATATGGGAGATATAAAATGAATATGGCATGGCCCTGGCCTCAAAGCTTAGCCTCAGAGGGACACACAGCAACTGTGCTGTACGCTTATCTGTGAAAGGCACCAGGAAATAAATGTAAAAACCACACAGTGGGTGCACAAAGGGGAGAGTGGTCAACTCTGTGAGTCTAATAAAAATAATTCACAACAATCACATAGCGATGTTTTGTGAGTTCCATCCCCACCCTATCCTCTATTGCCAACCCCTAAGAGAAACGACAGGTGAGCAAGGCACAATCCAAGCTGGGCTCTAATTAAATGTGTGCCCTAGAGCAACTCCTAGCACTACTCAGAGCCTCTGTTTCTCTGCCTGTAAAAGCCAGGAACCCTGCCCAACTATAAAGTCCATTTCTGCTCCGAATTATGAAATTGAGGCAAAAAAAAAAAAAAAAAAAAACCACCAAAAACACACACACACACAACAAAAACAAAAAACAAAAAACCCAAAACCAGAAAGGAAATTCACGAGAAACAAAAGTGAAAGTCACACAAGGGAACCCAGTAGTAAACACGAGTACAAAATTCTGTATCTCACCGGAAAACGTGGTAGAGTTCCCAAATATATTTTTTTCAGCAACCATGAACTTCGGAAAGAATGAAATGTGTATCACGCCCTCTGAATGTGAATAAGATCAGTGTAACACGAATCCACCTTGCTCTATGCAACTGTCTTCTGAAACATTCCTCTCTGACTCTGAACAACCACTTATTTAAATAAGCGGTTCTTAAATAAATCAATCCGTACTGAATGGTCCATCCCCACAAAACCAGTCCCCATTGAAAACCACACCTGGGTGTGTCCCACACCGGGAAAAGGGGGAAAACGGGGGTAGAGAAAGAGGGGAAGAATTGGAACCAACATTAGATTGTACCTGGTGTTGCCACGCGGTTGTCATAAACAACAGCGTCGAAGCAAACTGTTTTAAAACTTAGGAAATACGGCGGCCTTTAAACTCTATTATGTCCCTGCTCATGGCAATTGTGAGACTTCTCTGAACGTAGCCCACAACGGTACAGCCGCCCAAGAGGGAGAGCGAGCTCTGGGGCGGACGAGCGAGTGCAGGCAGCCAGAGGAGGGGAGCAGACTGACAGCTCCCCCAGCTTCTGCGACGCGTGCGGGGCCGGGACAGGCGACCGCCACAGCCAGAGGGTGCGAGCTGGACCCACCGGGGCCACTGGTCTCCAGAGTGGGAGGATGGATGCTGCCTGTCCGCTGCCGGAGCCTCCCTTCTAGCAGCAGAGGAGGGAGGGTGCGCGCACGTACACACACTCACACACACGCACGCACACACATCCTTTCCCTAGAGTTGTGTCTCGTCTCCCTTTTGTTTTTCTCCCTTCCCGGTCATGAGACCCGGAAGTTTTTTTTTTTTTTTTTTTAATCCAGTCTCTCTCCCTTTTCCAACCCCCCCCCCCCCCCCCTATTTAAAATCGAAGAGAAAAAAAAAAAAAAAAAAAAAGTGGCAGGCAACCTTTGGG